>NC_057813.1:519282787-519357617 GCF_018294505.1 Triticum aestivum
GACCCCGTGGATGGCTGGATGAACAGTAGATGGTGGAGGGGTGGATGAACAGTGGCCCGTGGAGGGGTGGTTGAACAAGAGCCCGTGGAGAGGGGTGGTTGAATAGTAGCCGGTGGAGTAGTGCGCGGTGGAGGCTGGATGAATAGGAGCCCGTGGATGAACAGTCGCAGGTGGAGGCTGGAGGAGGTCGATGGTGGATGATCATTAGCCCGTGGAGATGAACAGTATCGGTGGAGTCCCATTTTGCGGTGCGCCACACCCCTCCCGATGAACAGGACCCCCATTTCCACCTAGCGCTCTAACACAAGTCCGTTTCGTCCGTTTTGCGGTACGCCACACCCCTCCCGATCAACAGGACCTCGTTTCGACCGTAGGAGGTCCAACACAAGTCCGTTTCCTCTGTTTTGCAGTACGCCAGACCCCTCCCGATGAACAAGATCCTGTTTCGAACGTGGCCGGTCGAACACAAGGCCGTTTCCTCTGTTCTGTGGTACGCCAAGCCTCATTTCCATCGCTTGTTCTGTCCAAGCCGGTTGGCTCCCATGCGTTCTGTTGCCTCCCGGTGAACACAACGCATTCTGTTGCCTCCCCAGGAACATGACGCATTCCGTTGCCTCCCCATGAACACGACGATGACACAGTTTCTCCGTTCCGAGCCAGCCATGTACACGAGCCCTGGCCGTACGTATGCACGAGTAGGCATTCGAGACCCGCCCATATGTACGTACATGGTCGTATTTACTTTCTTGCACCCTGGTCGTTGTACATACGTGTACATGCTACATGCGCGCCTCAACTACGAGACGTGCACGCCTCTACTACGACACTGTGCACCTCTACATCGACCAGTATGTACGTACACGTTCGCGACCAGAATGACAACGCTACGTACACTTCGACCAGGTGGGTCCCGACTGTCAGGCACTTCCTTGTGTGCGAAGATGTAGCTAGTGGGTCCCAGCAGTCAGGGGGGCGAATCATTTTTTTTGCCTGAACGCACTTCCTTGCGTGCAAAGATGTAGCTGGTGGGTCCCAGCAGTCAGGGGGGAACGTTTTTTTGTGAAATACGCTAGCCCATCCGGTGGGTCCCTGCTGTCAGGTGGAGGAATAATTATTTTGTGCGTAATAAGGAGGCACTTCCTTGCGGCCACCGTGGGCCTAGCTGTCAGCCTCTCCATGTACAGTACTCTTCCGGTGGAAGTCATTCCTTGACCATGTTGACCACGACACACGGAGAGCACCAGGGTGGTGGACGATGGTGAGGCCTAGGAAGGGGACGACACGGAGCCGGGGAAGACGCGACAGTGGAAGCCCGCGCGGAGAGGACTACGAGGGTTCACTAGTTCGGCTGCGGTGTGAAGCTGCCGTCGCCGCAGGGCCTGCCAGCGGTTGGAATAGTAGGGGGCGGTGAGGCCTCCGCGGTAGCACAACCAGTCACGGGAGGTAGGAGCATGCGGCACGACCAGCGCTACTTTGGGCGGCTGGAGCAAGAAGACCAGAGGTTGAAGAACCACTATGGCCGTTGGATGGACATCGTACGGTCACAGGAGCTAGAATCGTTCATATTGACTAAGTTGACAAAGCCCTCCGTCCCCATCAACTTAGTAGGCCCACAAGTCAGCCTCCCACCAAGGTGGGTCCCATCTAGCAAGGGGAGTATTCATTTTTTTGTGCTTAATAAGGAGGCACTTCCGGTGGGTCCAGCTAACAGCGGGGGGAACGTTTTTTCGCTAAATACGGTGGCCCATCTAGTGGGTCCCTGCAGTCAGGGGGAAACGTTTTTTGCGAAATACTGGTGGCCCGTCCGGTGGGTCCCTCTATCAGGTGGAGGAATAATTATTTTCCGCATAATAAGGAGGCACTTCCTTGCGGCAGCCGTGGACCCAGCTGTCAGCCTCTCCGTCCCCGTCAACTTAGTAGGCCCACAAGTCAGCCACACAAATATGGTGGGTCCCAGCTAGCAGGGGGGTATTCATTTTTTTGGGCATAATAAGGAGGCACTTCCTTGCGTGCGAAGATATAGCTGGTGGGTCCGACCTGTCAGCGGGGGGAACATTTTTTTCATGAAATACAGAGGCCCTTCCTGTGGGTCCTAGCTGTCAGGTGGAGGAATCATTATTTTGCACGTAATAAGGAGGCATTTCCTTGCGTGCGGACATGGACCCAACTGTCAGCCTCTCCACATACAGTCCACTTCCGACGGATGTCATTCATTGACCATGTTGACCAGGCCGCGCCGAGAGCACGAGGGCGGTGGACGACGGCGAGGCCTAGGAAGGGAACGACACGGAGCCAGGGAATACTCGGCAGTTGTTTCCCACGTGGAGGAGTACGAGGGTTTACTGGTTCATCTGGCGTCCCCGAAGAATATCAGCAGGTGTGGGTGAGTAGAGGTATGGCTAGGCCAGCAATGGGAGTACGGTGGGGCCGTGAGGCCTGCGCGGCAACATAGCCGGCCGCGAGAGGAGGGAGCAGGCAGTCTTGTCGGTGCTTGTTTGAGCGGCTGGAGCATGAAGAGAGGAGATTGAAGAAGCACGACAGCCGTTGGATGGACATCCAACAGTCACTGCTCTCGTGTGTTGACTAAGTTGACAGGGCGTTGCGTGTGCGTCAACCTTTTTTTATGAAAGCATACGCGTCAACCTGTAGTAGGCGCACAAGTCAGTCTCAAATCTGTGGAAAACAGCATACATCCCACTTGCCATTATTTCTAATAATGTACAGCCCATTTGCTAATTCTTAAGATTTTTTTGGAGCCCATCTTCTTTTTGTTAGCATTACACCCCATATTGTGGCCACGGATAAAAAGTATACAGAATTTTGCATATTTCGGTGCGGTCAACTGTTTTTAATCCAGAAATATCGATTCACATTCAAACTATTTTGAAAAATAATTTATATAAATGTGAAATCCAAATAATTGTCCACACATAAAAATCAATGGAATTTAAAATCTTGTAAAGAAATTTTTTGAAACTAATTCCCGGTTTGATGTGTTTTAAAAAAGTACAGCCCATTTCTGGGCAAACCGAATGAAACTCTCCTCATCTTGAAAGATTTGCAGCCCAGCAGGGCCGACAAAGCAAGTAGGCCTCGTTTGGGTATTTCTTTAAAAAAAATAGAACTGGGCTAGCCATTTTTAGCAAGAAAAAAACACAATTAGGCTCATGATGTGGTAAACATAAATCAAACCCTGGCTAGACGGGCCACAGCTCCCGCACAACCTCAAAAAAAAACTGCGCGACCTGCTGGGTCCCTGGTGTCAGCCGCTCGTAGTGTAATTCTCTCGTTTATTGACTACGTTGACAATGGCGTGAGCCCCAGATGTCCAACCATTAGGAGGAACCATATTTTTGGGCTTGTAATATGGAGGCACTAGCTTGCATACTGCCATGACGCGGCTGGGTCCCTACTATCATCCTCTCCATGTACAATCATCTCTTTGTTCCTCTCGGTTGTTGACAATGTTAACAACGCAAGAGGGCGACACACCGCACACAGCGAGCAAATCAAGGCTGCAAGGTAGAGGATGATGGCGAGGCCTCAAACGGAACGAACAGGAACCGTGGAAGATGCGCCGGTCCAGTCGCAGGCGGAGGGGAGTACGAGGGTTGACTGGTTCGGGTGAGGGTGCGTGTTGGGGCTGACGTCACCGGAGAATAATAGGACGTGTGGGGGAATAGAGGGAGGGACTGGGTAACCTTGGAGGGTACGTACGGTAGGGCGGCGGAGGCGCAGCCAGCCATGTGAGGCGGGTGTAGGCGGAGCCGACGGGGTGGTTTGGTTTGGGTGGCTAGGGGAAGAAGAAGACAAGAGATAGAAGATACACGAGAGATGTTGGATGTCAATCCAACGGCTGGTAGGCAGAATCATTTGTTGACTGGCTAGTAAGTCGACACCACCTTGGATAGGCTATTTCCTCGCGGGTCCCAAATGTCAGAATCCAAATTTGTCACAGTCATGCAGCCTTTCCTATGAAAATTTACACTCCATTTGATGTCCTAGTTCGAAATAAGTTTGTGGGTGCTGGTGGGTGAGGGAGTCCTGGACTAGGGGGTGTCCGGATAGCCGGACTATCATCGTCAGCCGGACTCCAAGACTATGAAGATACAAGATTGAAGACTTCGTCCCGTGTCCGGATGGGACTTTCCTTGGCGTGGAAGGCAAGCTTGGCAATACGGATATGTAGATCTCCTACCATTGTAACCGACTCTATGTAACCCTAGCCCTCTCCAGTGTCTATATAAACCGGAGGGTTTTAGTCCATAGGACGAACAACCATTACAACAATCATACCATAGGCTAGCCTCTAGGGTTTAGCCTCCTTGATCTCGTGGTAGATCCACTCTTGTACTACCCATATCATCAATATCAATCAAGCAGGAGTAGGGTTTTACCTCCATCGAGAGGGCCCGAACCTGGGTAAAAACATCGTGTCCCTTGTCTCCTGTTACCATCCGCCTAGACGCACAGTTCGGGACCCCCTACTCGAGATCCGCCGGTTTTGACACCGACATTGGTGCTTTCATTGAGAGTTCCTCTGTGTCGTCACCGATAGGCTTGATGGCTTCTTCAATCAACAACAACGCCGTCCAGGGTGAGATTTTTCTCCCCGGACAGATCTTCTTGGCGGCTTCGCACTGCGGGCCAATTCACTTGGCCATCTGAAGCAGATCGAAAGCTACGCCCCTGGCCGTTAGGTCAGATTTGGAAGCCTAAACTTCACGGCGGATATCCGCGGAGACTTGATCTTCGACGGATTCGATCCGCAGCCGAGTATGCCGCACTGCCACGATGGGCACGATCTAACTCTACCGCCGGACAGTACCTTGGAGGCCGCACACGAATCCGCTCCGATCCATAATTCGGAGCCAATCGCGCAGATCGAGGACGGGTGGCTGGACACCGCCCCGGGAGCTGCAACTTCTACGACGATGGAGCCGAACACTGACCTCGTCCCTTATAAAGCTCGTGACTCCGAGGTGCCGGACTCCCTGCCGGACTCCGAACCTCCTACAACCCTGCCGATCGAATCCGATTGGGCGCCGATCATGGAGTTCACCGCGGCGGACATCTTTCAGCACTCACCCTTTGGCGACATCCTAAATTCGCTAAAACATCTCTCGCTATTCGGAGAGCCCTGGCCGGACTATGGCCAGGATGGTTGGGATGCGGACGACGAAGAAATTCAAAGCCCACCCACCACCCACTTTGTAGCCACTGTCGACGATCTAACCGACATGCTAGACTACGACTCCGAAGACATCGACGGTATGGACGACGATGCCGGAGACGACCAAGAACCAGCGCCTACAGGGCACTGGAAGACCACCTCGTCATATGACATATACATGGTGGACACCCCAAAAGATGGGGATGGCGAAGAAGCAGCGGAGGCAGACTCCTTAAAGAAACAGCCCAAGCGCCGGCGTCAGCGGCGCCGCTCAAAATCCTGCCACAGTAAGAATGGAGATTCCGGCACAGGAGATAATAACACCCCAGAAAGAGCCGAAGACAATCCCCTCCAGCAAGATTCAGCGCAGGAGGATGCAGAAGCAAGCCCTCACGAGAGAGCGGCAGACGAAGAGGTCGAGGATGATAATTACATACCTCCCTCCGGAGACGAGGCAAGCCTCGACGACGACGAATTCGTCATGCCTGAGGATCCCGTCGAACAAGAGCATTTCAAACACATGCTAATAGCCACAGCAAACAGCCTAAAGAAAAAGCAGCAGCAGCTTCAAGCTGATCAAGACCTGCTGGCCGACAGATGGACCGAGGTCCTCGCGGCCGAAGAGTATGAACTTGAACGCCCCTCCAAGAGCTACCCAAAACGCAAGTTGCTCCCCCGACTAGAGGAGGAAGCATATATACCTTCATCACCAGCGCACAATACGGTAGACCGACCACCCCGTGGTCGGGACAGAGAGGCACCTAGGCCATCCACCAAGATCGTACCCCGGCATCGCTCAAAAAGTACGAAGCCATGAGGGAATGCGCCGGACTTGCAGGACATATTGGAGGACAAAGCAAGACAATCCAGATCTATCTATGGATCACGAGGGCACCCCACGACCCACGACAAATACCGTCGCGCCGGATACAACAACTCCGGCCGGGCCGAACACAGCAGACAACGCTCCCTTGAGCTACGTCGTGATATTGCTCAATACAGAGGCGCCGCACAACCGCTATGCTTCACTGACGAAGTAATGGATCATCAAATCCCTGAAGGGTTTAAACCCGTAAACATTGAATCCTATGATGGCACAACAGACCCCGCGGTTTGGATCGAAGATTATCTCCTTCATATCCATATGGACCGCGGCGATGATCTCCACGCCATCAAATATCTCCCGCTCAAGCTTAAAGGACCAGCTCGGCATTGGCTTAACAGCCTGCCCGCAGAGTCAATTGGGTGTTGGGAGGACCTGGAAGCCGCATTCCTCGACAACTTCCAAGGCACATATGTGCGACCACCAGACACAGATGACCTAAGCCACATAATCCAGCAGCCAGACGAATCAGCCAGGCAATTCTGGACACGGTTCTTAACAAAGAAAAATCAAATCGTCGACTGTCCGGATGCAGAGGCCCTCGCAGCCTTCAAACATAACATCCGCGATGAGTGGCTAGCCCGGCACCTAGGATAGGAAAAGCCGAAATCCATGGCAGCCCTCACATCATTAATGACCCGCTTCTGTGCGGGAGAGGATAGTTGGCTAGCTCGCAGCAACAACCTCAGCAAAAATGCTGGCAGTCCGGATACTAAGGACCACAACCGCAGGTCGCGACGAAGCAAAAACAAACACCGCGTTAACGGCGATAACAATGAGGATACGGCAGTCAAAGCCGGATTCCGAGGCTCTAAACCCGGTCAGCGGAAGAAGCCATTCAAAGGAACCACTCCGGGTCCGTCCAATTTGGACCGAATACTCGACCGCTCTTGCCAGATACATGGCACCCCCGAAAAACCAGCTAACCACACCAACAGAGATTGTTGGGTATTCAAGCAGGCAGGCAAGTTAATTGCCGAAAACAATGACAAGGGGCTGCACAGCGACGACGAGGAAGAGACCCGGCCGCCGAACAGTAGAGGACAGAAGGGTTTCCCCCCACAAGTGCGGACGGTAAACATGATATACGCAACCAATATACCCAAGAGGGAGCGGAAGCGTGCACTAAGGGACGTATATGCGATGGAGCCAGTCGCCCCAAAGTTCAATCCATGGTCTTCTTGCCCGATCACTTTCGATCGAAGAGACCATTCGACCAGTATCCGTCATGGCGGATTTGCCGCATTGGTTTTAGACCCAATCGTCGATGGATTTCACCTCACAAGAGTCGTGATGGACGGCGGCAGTAGCCTGAACCTGCTTTATCAGGATACAGTGCGCAAGATGGGCATAGACCCCTCAAGGATTAAACCTACAAAGACGACCTTCAAAGGCGTCATACCAGGTGTTGAGGCCAATTGTACAGGCTCCAGTCACACTGGAAGTGGTCTTCGGATCCCCGGATAATTTCCGGAGCGAGGAGTTAATCTTCGACATAGTCCCGTTCCGCAGCGGCTATCACGCTCTGCTCGGACGAACCGCGTTCGCAAAATTCAACACGGTGCCGCATTACGCATACCTCAAGCTCAAGATGCCAGGCCCTCGTGGAGTAATCACGGTCAACGGAAATACGGAACGCTCCCTCCGAACGGAGGAACATACAGCGGCTCTCGCGGCAGAAGTACAGAGCAGCCTTTTAAGGCAATTTTCGAGTCCGGCCGTTAAACGACCAGACACGGCCAAATGCACCCGGAGCAATATCAATGAAGACCACCTGGAACATTCCGAGCATGCATAGCAAGGCGGCCCCAACCCCAGCCCTCGCATGATTGCACGACATGCCCTCCGCATACATCATTACGCTTTGGAGCTACCATGGGCATAGGGGGAGGGGCACGACAACAACAGACCCAGAGTGCGGCTCGACCACACCAGGGGCTCCCAAGTGTGTCGCTCTTTTTATTTTTATTTTCCTTCTTTTTATACACAGGACTCCGTTCACTAGAGGCCCTGTCCGGCGGCGAACCTGCCGAACTCACGATGCAACAGCCAGGGAGGGAAAAAGGCTGCGACGAACACTCAGGTGGTCTCCATTACGAGCATTAAATTTGATTATACACACCAGTCCGCAGCCCACCCCTGGAGGGGGACATGTTTAATTGGTCCAATCCCTTGCTTACCGCACTATTTGTATCATTCAGAACTCATAGTAGAATTCCTAAAATAAATAATGCATCACTTTTTGCCTATAATTGCATTACTTTACATATATGTTCATTAATGACATCTTGCACCCGTATATTTTGGTACGGCCGAATACACCAGGGGCTTATGTTCCCTGCATTATGGTGTGATAAGTCCGAACACTTTCACAAGTGCGGCACCCCGAACTTATATCATTATATGAATCGGCTCTGAATCATGTCTTGGGTCAATAGTTGGGTTTGCCCGGCTCCCATGTTTTGGTACCTTACGTTCCGTTCCGTCGGCTAAGGTAGCACTGGGAGAACCACTGCGCTTGCGCCCCAGTTGAGCTGGGCGAGCGCCTCAGTGGAGAAAGCTAAAACTGACTGGCATGATAAGGCGAGAGACTGGTCGCTGTTCGAGAGGTGTTTTCGAGTCCCTAAAGACTTATGCCGCTTCGAGCGAAGAACCAGATAATGTCCGGCCAAGGCGTGGATAGCGCCCCAAACTCGGTCTTCCGAATACTAGGGGCTTCGCCGAAATTTAAAATTATAGAATTTTATGGCTAAGTGAGAGTGTTCAAGCATTATAAGTCCAGTTTCCTTGTTCGTTGTGTTGAGCGCCTCCCTAGATGGACCCAAAAATGGGAACAAGAGTGCTCAAGTTTATCCCGAACACCCCAGCACTCGTGGCATGGGGGTTGAAGCCGACGACTTGCCATCTCTCAGATTTTATAAACGGCCGCACAGAAGGTAATATGTTAAATCAAACAAGCGTTGCTTAGCGCATATGAACAAAGTTTTCAGCGCACAGGATAACACATAGCGAGTTTACTCAATAATTACATCTCTGGGGCACTCATCCACAATCTTGCGGGCACCCTTCAGGACAGTCTTATAGTACATCTCGGGAGTATGATACTCCTTGCCCGCTGGCAGCGCGTCAGTGATAAGCCTCTCCGCATCCAGCCTGCCCCAGTGCACCTTTGCGCGGGCAAGGGCCCGACGAGCACCTTCAATACAGGCGGAGCGCTTGACGACCTCCACCCAGGGGCACGCATCCACCAGCCGCCGCACGAGGCCGAAGTAGCTCCCAGGCGTGGCCTCTCCAGGCCACAGCCAGACTATGAGGCCCTTCATGGCCTGCTCAGCTACCTTGTGGAGCTCGACCAGCTGCTTCAGCTGGTCGCTAGGGGGCACCGGATGGCCGGCCTCAGCGTACTGAGACCAGAAGACCTTCTCCGTTGAGCTCCCCTCCTTGGCTCGGTAGAATGCGGCGGCATCGGACACACTGCGAGGCAGATCTGCAAACGCCCCTGGAGAGCTCCGAATTCGGGTAAGTGTCAGGTAGTTTACATTAACATGCTTGCTTTGCATGAAAAATGCCTTACCCGCCGCTATTTTCTTCACATACTCAACCTCCTGAAGGGCCTTATGGGCCTCGGCCTTGGCGGCTTTGGCACTTTCGAGAGCCGAGGCAAGCTCGGACTCTCGAGTCTTCGAGTCGCGCTCCAAACTCTCATGCTTTTCCATGAGAGCCTGGAGCTCTTGCCGCACTTCCGCCACCCGCGCCTCCTGCTTCTCTCGCTCAGCCCGTTCCACAGCCGCATTGCGTTCGGCTGCGGACATAGCCTCCTTCAGGGTTGCCACCTCGCTCGTGGCCCCTGCAGTACCCACGTTATCCTTGTTATTTTCATTGCAACCTAAATCCTTTTCTGTAAGGTAACTATTCAAAGTGGTGTTACTCACCTTCTTTGTCCTCGAGCCGCTTCTTGGCACGGCCGAGCTCTTGCTCGGACCGCTCGAGGTCCTGCTTCAAAGCACCGACCTCCGCAGTCAGTGCGGCAGAGGTCAGTAGCGCAGCCAGCAAACCCATATTGACATAATTTTAGCAACCCTGCATATATCTTTTTAGATCCTCAGTCCGGCTTTTCTTTCCGAACACCGAACCGAGCATCAGGGGCTACTGTCTATGCGGTATTACATTACATAATTTTAACTTCTTACCTCAAAGCCTGTTAGAAGGCTACTGCAGGCCTCGGTCAGCCCGCTCTTGGCGACCAGAACCTTCTGAATCACCGCACTCATGATAGTGCGGTGTTCTTCCTTGATGGAAGCGCCTTTGAGCGCCTCCAGCAAGTTGTCCGGCGCCTCCGGTTGGACGGGGGCCGCCGCCGTCACGGTCTTGCCCTTCTCGCGAAGGGGCCACCTGCCGGACTCCGGAACCACTGCGGGTTCCGGCGTGGAGTCCGGCGCAAAGTACGGGAGGCTGCCTTGCGGCGCCTGCAGAGCCTCCTCCTGATGGGTCCTGTCGGTGTCAAAACCAGCGGATCTCGGGTAAGGGGTCCCGAACTGTGCGTCTAGGCGGATTGTAACAGGAACGAGGGACACGATGTTTTTACCCAAGTTCGGGCAATCTCGATGGAGGTAAAACCCTACGTCCCGCTTGATTAATATTGATGATATGGGTAGTACAAGAGTGGATCTACCACGAGATCAAGGAGGCTAAACCCTAGAGGCTAGCCTATGGTATGATTGTTGTAATGGTTGTTCGTCCTATGGACTAAAACCCTCTGGTTTATATAGACACCGGAGAGGGCTAGGGTTACACAGAGTCGGTTACAATGGTAGGAGATCTGCATATCCGTATTGCCAAGATTGCCTTCCATGCCAAGGAAAGTCCCATCCGGACACGGGACGAAGACTTCAATCTTGTATCTTCATAGTCTTGGAGTCCGGCTGATGATGATAGTCCGGCTGTCCAGACACCCCCTAGTCCAGGACTCCCTCAGTAGCCCCCGAACCAGGCTTCAATGACGATGAGTCAGGCGCGCATATTGTTCGGCATTGCAAGGCGGGTTCCTCCTCCGAATAATTCATAGAAGATTGTGAACACCAGGATAGTGTCCGGCTCTGCAAAATAAATTCCACATTCCACCGTAGAGAGAATATTATGTACACAAGTTCAATCTGCTGACGTATCTTGTAGCATGACGTCACGCCACTACCAAGCCTTTACTTGAATCGTTTTTTATTTATACCACCTCAGCGCGTTTAGCGAAGCAGTTTCCTTGGCACGTCTTGTCGAAGCAGAGATCGTGTTCCCCTTATTCTGGGATTCTCATCAATACGTGCGTGGGTAACCCAACCGTTCCCGTCGCCACGCCTCCTCTATCGAAGGTGAATCCCAAACGGTCATGGAGAGGGCTCTTGGTATTTTTTCCTCTTTATAAGAGGACCAAGGCTTGTCCTTGTTCTTCAATATCGCATCGAATCTCCTCCTCGCTCCCAGTTCCAATACCCAGATCCTCAGATTCAAGCTCTTCCGATTCTCAACCATGTCCGGCTCCGACCTCCAGGGCCGGTGGATGCCCTCCTCCGTCACGGAGGAGGACATATTGAAGTTATGCGAGGCCAAGTACCTGGCCTATGAGGTTTCGCACAGGTTGCCCGCCCAAGGGCAGGCCGTGCCTGCCCCCGAGCCTGGTGAGTTCGTTGTCTTCGTATCCCACCTCCGTCGGGGTTTAGGCTTCCCGACGGATCCCTTCGTGAGAGGGCTCATGTTCTACTATGGGCTGGACTTTCACGACTTGGCTCCGGAGTCCATCCTCCACATCTCCGCATTCATTATCGTCTGCGAAGCCTTCCTCCGCGTCACTCCCCACTTCGGCCTATTGCTGAAGACCTTCAATGTGGAGCCGAAGATGATCAGGGGGCGTCAAGCGGAGTGCGGCGGGGCGGTCATAAGCAAAAAGGCCGATGCCCCGTGGCCCGAGGGTTCCTTCCAAGAGGAACTCGGACTGTGGCAGCAGGAGTGTTTCTATATCACCGCTCCGAGGGGCAGCAAGCAAAAGCCGCCGCCTTCATTCCGCCCAGGACCTCCACGCCAACTGATGTCGTGGGTCAACCAAGGGCTCAATTGGGGGCCGTCCGAAGATGTGCCCTCACTGCAGGGCCGGATTCGAGACCTCCAAGCAAGGGAGATCAATCTGGTCGTGGTGATGCAGGTTATGCTAATCAGGCATCTTCTGTCCTGTAAATGCCGTCCTCTCCTTCTATGGGAGTTCAACCCGGAGGGACCTCGGATTCTCCAACACTTCATGGGTGCAACACCCGTGGAGATGTACAAGTTGTTCTTCGGACCGCAGGTGGCGTGTCCAGAATTAGCCGAGGACGCAGGCCTAAGCCGCAATCGCCCGGATACTCAGGTAAATAGCTCAGAGTCCGGACATTCTGTTTATCTGCCTTTCTAGAGTTCGCTTCCTGACCCATTACTCTTCACAGGAGTGGGTGGCGTGATCAAGGTTGGTAAGGTGTCCGGCCCCCCTCCCAGAGACCGCACTGGAGCCCGTGCTGGTCAGAATGTTGGAGATCGCGCCCACAGAAGGGAGCGATGGGGAAAATAGAGGAGCTAATATTTCACCCAAAGGGGCATCTGAAGAGGGGGGAATCAAGAACCCCTCCTTCCAGGGGAGAAGAGGACCGCCTCTGAGGATCCGGAGGCCAAAGCCCCTAAACGGGGGAAGAGATCTTTCCCGGGGGATCCAGCGTCCGGGGAGAACCCGGATGCACAACCATTGCCAAAGAATCAGCCCTCCAGCGAGCCGTGAGTATGAAAAGGGAATTTCATCAGTAAGAAAATACCTCCATTTGTGCTTCTGTGGGTGACCGAAATTTTTACTTTGCAGTTCGGATTTGCAGCCTTCGCAGATGAGTTTGTCTTCGGGGGACCTTCTTCCGGAGATGATGGAGAGCGAAACGCCCCCGTCTGCTGCGCCATCAGATAAGGTAGACGAGCCTGAAGTATCGTCATGGAGGGTATCCCCAAGTCCGGAGGGGCCGGAGAGTTCGGCGCCCGCTAGTATCCGGCCGGGAGGACTGAAGAATCTGCTTGAGAGGGCGTCCATCTCAGAAGATCACCATGCGTTGATGCGTATGGTGATTGGAAGGATTTCGTCCACCGAAAGCGGATTGCGCCATGCCGCTATGAGTTTGCTGGCGGGGTTTGAGGTACGTGAGAATGACGCTCCTTTTATATTTTTTTGATAGTTTTGCACATAAAAGTGTGCCCTGTATAGATAGTAGCCCCTGAGACTCAGTAGGTTGTCGAAAACGACAGCGTGCCGAGGATCGAAATCGTAAGTAATGAATGCCGCCGTTCCTACGCAGGTGGCGGATAGTTCGAGGGCTAGCCGGACTAGTGGGTTTGCCGAGTTAAATCGGCAACTTGACGTGGCGGATGCGGACATCGCACTTGTCAACCGGCGACTTGACGAGTCGCAAGGTAAATGAGTTCTCCGCGGTCGCTTTATTAAGGGGGTCGAAGCCCTCCTCTGATAAATTATATGCTGTTGTACAGACAGTGCTGCTGCTGTGGAGAGCCTTCGGGCCGAACTTTCTCGAGCTAAGGAGCAAGCCCGAAGGAGTGACGTGGCTGCCTCGAGGGCGGCCGAGGAGTTGAAAGCCAAAAGGGCTGCGCACTGCCTAAGCAGGGTAGAGGTGGCCGAATTGGCCATGAAAGTAAAAGATGCTGCCGACCGCAATGAGGCTCTTGAAAAGGAGCGCTTATCGGAGCGGGAAGACCTGAAGAAGGCCACTGCCGAAGCCAAGGATGCCCGCTCTGCAATGCGGGCCATGAAGGAGGAACTACGCCAGGCCGGACATATCGTGGCTGGCAAGCCTTTTCTGCTGCGTCGCCGGTTTATGGATCAAAAGTATGCTCAATTTGAGCGGCTGTGGAGTCCGGAGGATCCGTATATGGACTTAGCTGCAAGTGCGGCTGATGCCGTTGAGCACTTCCGGAGCCAGAAGGATCACAAGACGGAAGAGCTATATTGGTCTCAATTCCATAGTCCGGATCGCTCACTTTCGTTGACAGACCGGTTGGCCGAATGGGCCGAGCTAAATAGATTGTCCGGACTTGCCATGACTGACATCGTGGCCCATGTCTGGCCAGAGAGGCCCAAGGCGACGAGCTACTTCGGCTTACTGCAGCAATTCCTTGGAGCGGTGCCGCATATAAAGGAGATGAAGCGGTCGGCCTGCATCAAGGGCGCGCGGATGGCTCTTGCCCGTGTGAAGGCGCATTGTCCGGAGATGGATGCCACCGCTGTTGCCGCCCAGGGTTCGGATGAAAGCCGGCTCCCCGCCGAGCACTATTTCGGGGAAGTTATGTGTGGCGCTCGTGTAATAGAGGCGCAGTGCTCGAAAAATGTCACGTTCAAATGAACGTTTTAGCTTGTAAAAGGATGATTATGCTATAACTGCTTTTTATACTTGTGCGTCCCAAGTAGTAAAACTTCTCCTATGCGGCCGTTTACGTATACATTTGTATAACTTGAAAGATTGCAGTCTTCGGCTTCAGCCCCCACGCACAAGGTGCGGGGGTGTTTGCAAAAATAGCGCGTTTTCACACTTAATCCGACGTCTCGGTCCTATTTAAGGAGGTGGTAGCGTAGCGAACGAGGCAATCCGGACTATAATGCTTTATCACTTTCACTTAGCCAGTGGAGTTCGAGGGTGGGGCTACGATATAGCCCCTGGTGGCACCGCACTTCTCCGAATTCGGGGCGCGTGTGTGCCTGACCGGGAAACGGTCCTTCGTCAAAGCGGGGAATTCTAAACATTCCGGTAGTCGATCGAGTGGTTGACCAGTCTCTCGCTGTATCATGACAGTCAGTTTTCGGCTTTCTCTACTGAGGTGCTCGCCCAGCCGAACTGGGGCACAATCGCAGTAGTTCTCCTGGTGCCGCGTTAGCCGATGATACGGAATGTAAGGCAGCAAAACACAGGAGCCGGGCAAACCCAACATTTGACCAAAGACATGATTCGGAGCTGATGCATATAATGCCTAACTCGAGACGCCGAACACTCCCTAAGGTGTTCGATCTTTATAATAATGGGCAGAACAATGCCCTAAGCCCCTAGTGTCCAGGTACGGGCATGGTCTTCTGACACGGCCGATGCCAAAACGTCAGGCTCCGCTTTGGCTATAGGAAGAAACCAAGGGAGAATAACAACAGACAGTAAAAAAGGTTTACGCAGGGTCTTAATCTGAAAAGAATCCTCACAACGGGTCCCTACTGCACGTCTGCGCCTGTGTCTCCGTTGCGCCGTTATCCTAGACGGGTATGCACGTTGTTCATCTGTAAAAAGAGAGGAACGCTTAGTTTGAAAACAATTCCTGCAAAAAATATGTGTAAAAGAAGGAATATGAATAAGTAAGGCGGGGTTTGTATGAACCCGCGGTTGTTTGTGCGCGCAGCCCCCTGTGAAGAGGTATGCGGCTACGGAGCCCCTAGCCTGCTGAAGCCGGATTCGTCTATCCGAGTCCGGGGTCTTTAAGTGACCCTCGCACTGAAATGACGCCACGCGGACCGGGCATCTTGAATGTAAGAGACGCGTAATGCGGTATGGCGTTGAAGCGGACAAAAGCCTTTCGTCCCAAGAGTGCTTGATATCCACTTTTAAATGGGACGATGTGAAAAATTAATTTTTCGCGTCGAAAATTTTTCGGTGATCCGAACACGACTTCTAGTAATATGGAGCCTGTGCACTTGGCGCAAGGGCCTGGCGTCACTCCTTTGAAGGAAGTGCGGCTGTGTCGAATTTTGGTAGGGTCTATCCCCATCTTCCAGATTGTGTTTGAATACAGCAGGTTTAAGTCGCTGCCTACGTCCATTAGGACTTTAGTAAATTGTTGTCCGTCTATTATGGGATTCAATATCAGGGGAGTCCGTCCCACGTTTCGAACGCTTCTGGAATAGTCCAGGTGGTCGAAAGTGATTGGCTTTGATATCCAATCTCTATGGTCTGCTGGGTTGGACTGTGCGAGGCTCTTTTTAGGAAGTGCCACGCTATTTTTCCGTATTATCACATGAAGTGAGTTTACTTCTTTGACCTCTTGTGGAAAAGTCTTTTGTTTTCCGGTGCTCTGCTGGTGGGGTTTATCGTCTTCGCTCGACGCGTCGAGCCCCTTGTGTTCGGCGTTTAGTCAGCCGGACTGTTTGAAAACCCAACAATCCCTGTGCGTGTGGTTTGCAGGCCTTCCGGGGGTACTGTGGATTTGACATATCCGACCCAAAATCTTGTTTAAGTTGGACAACTCATCGCCGTCATCCTTAAGAGGCGTTGTTTTGTTGTTTGGCCGCGAGCGTTTGAATCCAGCGTTGACTGTCGTGCTCTTTGGGCTTTTCTCTTTATTCCGGCGCTGTTCTTTTCTGCGTCGTGATTTTCCGTTTCCATCCCTTATCTCGGATGTACTTGGGTCGCTGGTGCTGCATCTTGCTAGCCAGCTGTCCTCTCCCACACAGAAGCGGGTCATGAGGCTTGTAAGTGCGGACATTGTCCTCGGTTTCTCTTGACCGAGGTGCCTGGCAAGCCATTCGTCTCGGACATTGTGTTTGAAAGCTGCTAAGGCTTCGGCGTCCGGACAGTCGACTATTTGGTTCTTTTTAGTGAGAAACCTGTACCAGAATTTCCGTGCTGACTCTCCGGGCTGTTGAGTTATATGACTTAGATCATCTACATCCGGAGGGCGGACATAAGTCCCTTGAAAATTTGCTCTAAACGCGTCCTCGAGCTCTTCCCAACTTCCAACAGTGTTTTCTGGGAGGCTTTTAAGCCAATGACGGGCCGGCCCTTTAAGCTTGAGGGGTAGGTATTTTATGGCGTGGAGATCGTCTCCTCTGGCCATGTGTATATGTAGTATATAATCTTCTATCCAGACTCCAGGGTCTGTTGTTCCATCGTAGGCCTCTATGTTTATGGTTTTAAATCCTGCTGGGAATTCATGGTCCAGCACCTCATCGGTGAAACATAGTGGGTGTGCGGCGCCCCTGTATTTGGGTGTGCCACTATCTTCGGACACTTGACGTGTTACCTTGCTTCCTGGGGCCCTCTTCTTTGGCCCGTAGATGGACCTGGCTGGGCCATCTGTCTTTCCAGGTTCATTAGTTGGTTTATGTGTGGCACCGCTTTCAGAATTTGGCCTATCATCTGGCCGTCTATCCAACCACGCGGCCACTTTATTTTTTGACGGTGGAGGCTCTATGGCCTCCTCGTCGAATTCTGGTAGCAGCTTGCGCTTCGGGTAGCTCTTTGATTGGTGGCCATTGCCGTATTTATCTGCGGTTTTGAGCACTTTGCTCCATCTCATTCTGAGTGTGTCTTCCGCTGTTTTGAGCCTCCGCTTTCCCTTCTTCAGGCTTCTTGCAGTGTTGACGAGTCTTTTCCGAAGGTTCTTGCTCTCCGGCGGTGTGTCCGGCATGAGATCGTCCGGACTGTCATTTTCGCCGGGCCTGGACTGATTATCTGACTCGTCATATTTGGACGGTTTCTTATCTGCATGTTCGTCGTCCATTTGTGAGCCCTGCTGTATTACGGGCTCCTTTGGAGCGTTGTTGTCGTTGAGGCGGGACTTAGGGCGGCGTCTGCGTCGCCGTTTCGGTTGTTTATCGGCGAGGTTATCTTCTGCCGCAGCCCGTTGGTCCTCATTATCGCTCTTCTTTGGGGTATCCACCATGTATATGTCATATGATGAGGTGGTCCTCCCGTGCCTTATAGGCTCTACTTCTTGTTCGTCTCCGGTATCATCGTCTATTCCGTCGATGTCTTCGGAGTCATAGTCTAACATGTCGGTTAGATCGTCGACAATGGCTACAAAGTGGGTGGTGGGTGGGCTCTGAATTTCTTCGTCGTCCGTACCCCAACCATCCTGGCCATAGTCCAGCCAGGACTCTCCTGATAACGAGAGATGCTTTAGCGAATTTAGGATGTCGCCAGAGGGCGAGTGTTGGAAGATGTCCGCGGTGGTGGATTCCATAACCGGCGCCCAATCCGAATCGATTCGTAGGGGCGTGGGAGGTTCGGAGTCCGGCACCTCGGAATCACGAGTTTTGCGGGGGACAAGATTAATGTTCGGCTCCATCGCCATGGAAGTTGGAGCCCCCAAGGTGGCGTCTATCCACCGATCCTTGATCTGGGCGATCGGCTCCGGACTAATGGCCAAAGCGGATTCATGTGCGGCCACCAAGGCACTGTTCGGCGGCAGAGCTAGATCATGCCCGTCGTCACAGTGTGGCGCGCTTGGCTGTGGCTCGAGTCCATCAAAGATCAAGTCTCCGCGGACATCGGCCGTGAAGTTTAGGCTTCTGAATCTAACCTGGCGGCCAGGGGCGTAGCTTTTAATCTGCTCCAGATGGCCAAGTGAATTAGCCCGCAGTGCGAAGCCGCCGAATACGAAGATCTGCCCAGGGAGAAAAGTCTCACCCTGGACAGCGTTGTTGGTTGAAGATGCCATCGGGCCTATCGGTGACGGCACAGAGGAACTCTCAATGAAAGCACCAATGTCAGTGTCAAAACTGGCGGATCTCGGGTAGGGGGTCCCTGTAACGCCCTCGATGCGGCTATATCTCCAACGTGTCGAAGCACGACTTAGAGGCATAACCGCATTGAAAGAAATGTCGCAAGTGAGGTAATCTTCACACAACCCATGTAATACATAAGGGAAAGAGATACATAGTTGGCTTACAATCGCCACTTCACACAATTACATGAATAAAGCATTACATCATACAGATACAATCAAGGTCCGACTACGGAACCAAAATAAAAGAAGAACCCCAAATGCGACAAAGGTCCCCGATCGACCCCAACTGGGCTCCTCCTTGAGCTCGGTTGCGTCACCTGCTCGGTAACATAGGCACCTGCAAACTGGTTTTGGAAGTATCTGTGAGCCACGGGGACTCAGCAATCTCGCACCCTCGCGATCAAAACTATTTAAGCTTATGGGTAAGGTAAAGGCATGAGGTGGAGCTGCAGCAAGCGACTAGCATATATGGTGGCTAACATACGCAAATTAGAGCGAGAAGTGAAGGCAAAGCACAGTCGATAAAAGTATGATCAAGAAGTGATCCTATAGCAACCTACGTCAAGCATAACTCCAACACCGTGTTCACTTCCCGGACTCCACCGAGAAGAGACCATCACGGTTACACATGCGGTTGGTGTATTTTAATTAAGGTCAACTTCGGGTTTTCTACAACTGGACATTAACAAATTCCCATCTGCCACATAACCGCGGGCACGGCTCTCGAAAGTTTATACCCTGCAGGGGTGTCCCAACTTAGCCCATGACAAGCTCTCGCGATCAACGAAGGAATAGACCTTCTCCCAGGAAGACCCGATCAGTCTCGGAATCCCGGTTTACAAGACATTTCGACAATGGTAAAACAAGACCTGCAAGACCTCCTGGCGTGCCGACATCCTGATAGTAGCCGCGCGTATCTCGTCTCAGGCCACGACCGGATGAGCAGTACGTACAACTAGAACCAGACCTCAAGTTTCCCCAAGGTGGCGCTGCAAGTGGCTCTAGTTTGGACCAACACTTAGACAAGCATTGGCCCGGGGGGGCTGAATAAAGATGACCCTTGGGTTAATTACTCCCAAGGGAAATATAGGTGGTGGTGAGGCAAATGGTAAAACCAATGTTGGGCCTTGCTGGACAAGTTTTATTCAAAGCGAACTGTCAGGGGGGTCCCATAAATCACCCGACCGCGTTAGGAACGCAAAATCCGGGAACATAACACCGGTATGACGGAAACTAGGGCGGCAAGAGTGGAACAAAACACCAGGCATAAGGCCGAGCCTTCCACCCTTTACCAAGTATATAGATGCATTAATAATATAAGAGATATTGTGATATCCCAACATAACCCTGTCCACCATGGAGAAATCTTCAACTTCACCTGCAACTAGCAACGCTATAAGAGGGGCTGAGCAAAGCGGTAACATAGCCAAGCAACGGTTTGCTAGGAAGGGTGTCAAAGGTTAGAGGTTCATGGCAACATGGGAGGCATGATATAGCAAGTGGTAGGCATCGTAGCATAGGCATAGCAAAAGAGCAAGCATGTAGCAAGCGAAGATAGAAGTGATTTCGAGGGTATGGTCATCTTGCCTGAGATCCCGCTAGGAAGAAGAACGAGTCCATGAAGAAGACAAACGGACGTAGTCGAATGAATCCTCACAACTCCGGAATGAAACCGAAGCTAACGAGAGAAGCAAACCGGAAAAAAGCAAGCAACATGGTAAACACACAAGCATAAACATGTCAAGATGCACAAACAAGTATGATGCATGTCCGGTTTAATGAGGCATGGCATGGCAATATGCACAAACAACACTACAAGTTAAGTGGAGCGCAATATGCAACGAGTTGCATATTGAGGAAACACCACATCAATTATTTAGTTCTCTCTCGGTTATGAGCTACTCAACAATATTAAATGTTGTTAAACATGGCAAGAGGTGAAGCATAATTAAACTACCTAGCTAGGCAATTTTAAATGAGGCCGGAAACAACAAACAACAATTCCGAAAAGTCCCCATGTCACTTAGTAGTTTAATGCAAACACCATTTTAAGCGTTTTAAATGTTATTATCAGGATGTGGATGACATATACAAGTTTTAAGAAATTTTATGAAAATGTTGACATGAGCATGTTATGAAGCATTTGTCGCCATGACGGAAGGAAAAAGGTGCCACGGCGGTGAAACGGAAATGGTGCCACGGCAACATTCCGGTCCCAATAACTCATGGAGGTACCGGTGCAAAAGGAAGTGTGACGTGAGCGAGTCATGCAAGATGGTGGGGTGATCCCGGATTACCGGGTTCCCACGGGTCGACGGCATGGCAAACAAGGAGGAACTTGCAATGACAATTCGGACACGGTGCACACATGAGCATCTCATACAACCCACATTCGTTCTCGGAAGGTCGTCTCGGGGTTATACCTTCGAAGCGTGCATTTTGGGGTGGTTCAAAATCGTCGAGGGAAGTACTCGTTCATGGGACGGTCGTAGTGGAAGTAGTGGTTCACGGACGTTGTGGAAGTAGTTGTTCACGTGGCGATGGTTGTGGTACACTTGACGGTCTTCGGCGGCGGTAGAGGTACACACGTTGTCGGGGTACTTGTCGGTCCGGTCTTGGTGTAGATGTACATGGCAAACGTAGTGCTACTAAGCGCCGGTCGTCGAGGGACTTGAATAATCCACGGAGACGGTACTTGACGATCCAGGAGACACCAGGCACACGTCCACAGAATCTTCAGACTTGGTTTTCCCGTGCATGACTCCACGGGTCCTGGGGAAACTTGGCGATGGCCAGCAGGAATAGTGATGGGGTCGCAACACCATGGGGACCGGGAGGAGCTTGGCTCCGCTCGGGCGTTGCAGGCTGATGGTGGAGGAGATGCACGGGCGAGGTGGCTCCTGGTCACCGAAGAGGAAGCAGAGGACGGCACAGGTCCGGCGACGACGGAGAACGGCAAGAGGGCGGTGCAGCAACATGGCAGCAGCTTGGCCAGGGGAAGAACGGAGGCAGCGGCGGTTGCTGGAGAGGGGCTTGGCGCGGCGGGGACGATGGATCCGGGCGGCGGCCGCGGGGACGGGACGAGGCGGTTGGGCACGCGGTGCTCGCGCGCAGAGGCGACGGGGCCGCTGGAGTTGGTCTCTAGGTGGTGTTGCGGAGGCCGGGCGCGGGGCCGGCAGGGGCGAGGTGGAGCAGGGGCGCTCGATGCAGGAGGAGGAAGGGCGAGGCCGCGGCGCTCCTCTCTCTCTCTCTGCGACGGCGCAACGAGGGGGGAGGGGATTGAGCGCTGCGTGGGAACGAGGAGGAGGAGGAGATGGATCGAGGGAGAGATGCGGGAGGATCGTGGGATCCTCTCCCTGGCGACGTGTGTGTGTGTGGTGGCAGCGCTGGCAGGGAACAAGGGGATGGACTGAGGGAGAGATGGATCGAGCGAGGGGGTCGGGCTAGGGTTAGAGGCGCAACAGCTGGGCCTGTGGAACGGGCCTGGTTGCTGGGCTGCAAGGCTGCTGGGCTCTCTTCTCCCTCTCTCTTATATTTCTAACAGAAAGCATTAGAGAGAACGAAAATGAAGAGGGGGTTAGGGAAAGAAAATGCGCAAGGGGATAATTTTCCTGGACTCATAAAAATGAGCTTGATCCAAGAAAAATAGAAAGGCCATGATTGAAAGATTTAAATTCAAACTCATTTGAATTTAATTCAAAAGGTTTGAGCAAGGACTAGGAATTAGAGGTTTCCAAAAATGTTGGGATTTTTGGTGGAGCTCCGGAAGATGATGAAAGAATAAATGGCAAAGTTGGAGATCAAGAATTAAGACAACAAAGGCATTAGGATATTTTGTAAGTGTGTTTGCGGTAAATCCAAAAAATGGAATAATTTTATTATAGCTCCCTAATATTGGAGGATATGTTATAAAGAGAAATCACCATGTGAATATCCCTTGATTTAAATAGATCAACGATCTATGCAATTTATTTAGGTGAGTTTAAAAAAATTAATGATATGATGGCATGATGCAATGCAAATGATGCAAGGATGAATGCAATGAACAAAACAAATCACACGACGAAACTCAGAGTAGCTGGAAGTCTTCTGGAGTGTCGGTCTCGGGGCGTTACAACACTCCACCACTATGAGAGGATCTCGTCCTGATATCTAGGATGGTACCGGAGAGAAAAGGGAGAGGAAGATAAGAGGTAAACTAAGTTGCTTCTTCAACAAACGAGTGAAACCATGAACCTTGAGAGGTTGAGCAAAATGAAAGAAAGAAAACCACGAAGATGAACAAAGTTGAAAACACTGTGTTAGAAAAGAGGCACAAGGGATACGATGAGAACCAAGAGGTTTAGTGATAAGATAGATATTGAAACCACTCCGGTTAAAACTAGATAGAGAAGAGATAAGATTGATATAATTTGGGCAGCACTCCGACTGAAAGAAGAAGGAAAACTTGATAGGATGAAAAGAACTTGAAGAGATGGCACAACACTCCGGTTAAATGGATAAGCATGAAAAGAACACGATCCTCACAATTCGAGATGATGAGTGAAGAGAGCAACATCACAATGCCTCCGGAAGAAAGAATAGAAGATAGATCATTGGAATAACAGAATGGAGAAGAAAATGCCAACTTCTGCCACAAATGAGCTTGGAAAGCACCCTTCCAAGAAGGTTACAACGGGGTTGTTGGGAAAAACCGACAACAAAATGAATAAGCTTGTAGTGGGCTTATGGAAAACATCTCAAAACTATGAGGTGACAACCGACCACTAACGGAAACAATTGCTTGCATGAGATCAACGAAGAGATGCAAAACTGCTTTCGTCGAGAGGATAGGAGAAAACTTGGATCATTGATAAGCACCACAATAGCAACATTCCTTTGGGAAGGCTTTAGGTGAAATCTAAACCAAGATAACTCCAGAGAAGAGATTGATGGATTTAGAGTACCTCATTCTTGAGAACATGTGACTCATGAAACATGAATGGAAATTGTCAAGAATGATATAACGCCATCTCAAAGATAAGGTAGAAGCAATTGCACTTCGAAATGCAAGAAGAAGAATACTTGAGCTCCTCAAAGCAAAACATGTGTTGAACACCATGTTTATCTTAGAGTATAGCTTGACGGGTCATAACTTCAAGAGAAATCTTGAAGAACAAATCGAGAATGAAAGGAATCCTTGACGAACCACCATGTAGAGCCTCCATGAAGAACTCCGGTAAACAAAAGGAATGAAAAGAAAGAGAAATTGAAAACACAAGGTGAATCCTTGCAATGATTTAGCTGGATCTCCGTGATAATTAGAGCTTGGAACTCCGGGAAAAAGAGAAGATGAAACAAATGAAACCGAGAATTTTAAGGGCCTCCGGAATAAAGAATTAATCACTTGGATGAACAAGAATAAGAATTATGTTATGCTTATCCTTCACCAATTAAATTGATGACAATCAACGGATTTGGCATACTACTTATTCTCGTAGAAAGGATTAAAAGAGATATATCAAAACTTGAGAAGGTCTTCAACGAACCACCAGTAGGATTGGAACAACAAATGAATTGATATGATGAACAAGGAAGAGAGATCTTGAAAGAACCACCGTAAGAATTGAAAATTATCAAAGTAGGGGTGCATCACCGGTAAGAATTAGCAAATGAACGAAGGTGCTTGAGACAAACTAGATACATGAGAACAAAGAGATCAAGAACTGATTAGAGGATATTCGATTGATGCACCGGCAATATAGGAGAATGATAACTGACAGCTGAGAATGAATAAACCTGAATTGATGGACTCCGGATGACAAACTGAGGAGACTCTTGAATATCTCCTAATGGGTGAAAAAGATTCTCACAATCGAAAACAATTATGAGAGGATGGAAACAAGCTAGCACCATGAATCTTGAAGAGAATAGAGCAAGATTAAAGAGAAACTCTTCTTCGGTCTTCAAATGATGAGAATGACAATGAGAAACAGCACCAAGAATTGTTGAGGCACACTGGAAGAATCAAAAGCGAAGAGGTTGAGCCAACTATGAAAAGAATTTGAAAGATCTTGGAGAAAAGCATTTGACTGATGATAACTCATTCTTACGTCAAACTTGGAGAAGAATTTAGGATAGCTCTGGGAAAATAGAAGAGTCAGGTAAGATCCTGGGAAAAGACCTGTGGGTTAGGGCCCACTCAAAAGAACACCGTTGAAAAGATTTAAAAGAGATGTTGCACCGGTTGAATTAAATGACTTGAATGAGATACCAATCTCGAAAGAGCTTGAACGAATGCAGAGTGGAAACACGAATCTTCGAGATATCTTGAGAACTCCGGAATAACAAATAGCGAGAAGTAGAATGATAATGAGGTGCACCGGTATGAGAAGACATTGAAATGAGGAAAAAGGTATGATCAACAAAACTTGAGTTGAATCCACCGGAGAAGAGAAAGGAATGAGGAATGACGAACTAGTAGAACATCTTCTTGAGAACCACCGGGTAAGAACATTGACGGAAAAGAATGGAGAAACTTCACAAAAATAAAAGGATACTTGGTAAAGAAATCTTAGTCCTTGAGGAAAAAGGGTGGGTGGGCGGGAAAAAAAACAAAGGCAACTTGGAGACGGATGAAACAAACACCGTTGAGAAGAAATGATAATTGGTCTTGCTGATGTTGAAGTGATCGGATCCACTTGAAGAGAAACACGCCGGTTGAAAAGGATTGACATGACAATCTCGATTGTCGAGAAGGATTGGTATTCACATCGGAGTATGAGAACACCATTTCGGAAAGGTATGGAATCAACACTTGACATTGAAGCAACTCGAATACCACAACTCAAAACAAAAACAAAGGACTGGCTTGCAGAATAAGCCGGAACAAACATATGATAGAGATTTCGTCTGAAGTTTTCATGGTGGGGCCTACACGGGCTCGATCGTACAGCACCATCATGTACAAGGCAGTGCACATGACATACGAAGCGTCCCCGAGTCGGCATAGCCAAGGACTCTTTAAGACACAACGAGACCACTGTAAAACCAACCGTGAATAGGCGGACCACTAGACGTCGAACCCCAATTTCATATCATAAATCCGTCGGAAAGATATCCTAAGAGCTACTTGAATTCCCACCTATGAAACTCCCGAAATTTTCCGGTTATGCAATCAGGTGTTGGGGATACAGGGGAAGCACAATATCTCACCCAAAACTAGCAAATCCTACATCCAGCTGTATCCATCCTTCAACACATAACCAAGAAACCTTCGGAAATCGTCTACCTCAACCTTCGAAAAGCATCCGTTATATGAGTCATGGCAATACTCCCGTACTCACCTCAGTACTGGGTTATCGGGGTTATCTCACCAACAACTACATAAAAGAGATTTTCGATGTCGGCGTACTAAACTCAGGTATTGCAGAACTGCAACGATAAAATTATGATGACAACACCTCAGAGCTCAACTCCCCGGGACACTTCCACTAATCCCCTGATAGGAGGCACCAAGACAATGTTCTCATCATAAAACCATTGGAACGATTCCAAGATACCCGCGTGATCCTAAAAAAAATTTAGTGAAATTTGAGAAGAGAAGAGTCAAAACTCTACGTCAGGATGCCTTACCAGAGCGATGAAGAGACTGGGGAGTAAAAAGAATTCCTAACTCTCCGATATATATAATCCTAAATGACTCAAAACATTTTTCTAGACACAACTCGGCTGCTAAAAACGATCAAGCAGTGGGGCTCCTAAGGTCGGGGAAGGCTCTGATACCAACTTGTAACGCCCTCGATGCGGCTATATCTCCCACGTGTTGAAGCACGACTTAGAGGCATAACCGCATTGAAAGCAATGTCGCAAGTGAGGTAATCTTCACACAACCCATGTAATACATAAGGGAAAGAGATACATAGTTGGCTTACAATCGCCACTTCACACAATTACATGAATAAAGCATTACATCATACAGATACAATCAAGGTCCGACTACGGAACCAAAATAAAAGAAGAACCCCAAATGCGACAAAGGTCCCCGATCGACCCCAACTGGGCTCCTCCTTGAGCTCGGTTGCGTCACCTGCTCGGTAACATAGGCACCTGCAAACTGGTTTTGGAAGTATCTGTGAGCCACGGGGACTCAGCAATCTCGCACCCTCGCGATCAAAACTATTTAAGCTTATGGGTAAGGTAAAGGCATGAGGTGGAGCTGCAGCAAGCGACTAGCATATATGGTGGCTAACATACGCAAATGAGAGCGAGAAGAGAAGGCAAAGCACGGTCGATAAAAGTATGATCAAGAAGTGATCTTATAGCAACCTACGTCACGCATAACTCCAACACCGTGTTCCCTTCCCGGACTCCGCCGAGAAGCGACCATCACGGTTACACACGCGGTTCGTGTATTTTAATTAAGGTCAACTTCGGGTTTTCTACAACCGGACATTTACAAATTTCCATCTGCCACATAACCGCGGGCACGGCTCTCGAAAGTTTATACCCTGCAGGGGTGTCCCAACTTAGCCCATGAGAAGCTCTCGCGATCAACGAAGGAATAGACCTTCTCCCAGGAAGACCCGATCAGTCTCGGAATCCCGGTTTACAAGACATTTCGACAATGGTAAAACAAGACCAGCAAGACCTCCCGGCGTGCCGACATCCTGATAGTAGCCGCGCGTATCTCGTCTCAGGCCACGACCGGATGAGCAGTACGTACAACTAGAACCGGACCCCAAGTTTCCCCAAGGTGGCGCTGCAAGTAGCTCTAGTTTGGACCAACACTTAGACAAGCATTGGCCCGGGGGGGCTGAATAAAGATGACCCTTGGGTTAATTACTCCCAAGGGAAATATAGGTGGTTGTGAGGCAAATGGTAAAACCAATGTTGGGCCTTGCTGGACAAGTTTTAGTCAAAGCGAACTGTTAGGGGGGTCCCATAAATCACCCGACCGCGTTAGGAACGC
This sequence comes from Triticum aestivum, assembly GCF_018294505.1. NCBI lineage: Eukaryota > Viridiplantae > Streptophyta > Magnoliopsida > Poales > Poaceae > Triticum > Triticum aestivum. The sequence goes on from NC_057813.1 coordinate 519,310,346, forward strand.
AAAATCCGGGAACATAACACCGGTATGACGGAAACTAGGGCGGCAAGAGTGGAACAAAACACCAGGCATAAGGCTGAGCCTTCCACCCTTTACCAAGTATATAGATGCATTAATAATATAAGAGATATTGTGATATCCCAACATAACCCTGTCCACCATGGAGAAATCTTCAACTTCACCTGCAACTAGCAACGCTATAAGAGGGGCTGAGCAAAGCGGTAACATAGCCAAGAAACGGTTTGCTAGGAAGGGTGTCAAAGGTTAGAGGTTCATGGCAACATGGGAGGCATGATATAGCAAGTGGTAGGCATCGTAGCATAGGCATAGCAAAAGAGCGAGCATCTAGCAAGCCAAGATAGAAGTGATTTCGAGGGTATGGTCATCTTGCCTGAGATCCCGCTAGGAATAAGAACGAGTCCATGAAGAAGACAAACGGACGTAGTTGAATGAATCCTCACAACTCCGGAACGAAACCGAAGCTAACGAGAGAAGCAAACCGGAAAGAAGCAAGCAACATGGTAAACACACAAGCATAAACATGTCAAGATGCACAAACAAGTATGATGCATGTCCGGTTTAATGAGGCATGGCATGGCAATATGCACAAACAACACTACAAGTTAAGTGGAGCGCAATATGCAACGAGTTGCATATTGAGGAAACACCACATCAATTATTTAGTTCTCTCACGGTTATGAGCTACTCAACAATATTAAATGTTGTTAAACATGGCAAGAGGTGAAGCATAATTAAACTACCTAGCTAGGCAATTTTAAATGAGGCTGGAAACAACAAACAACAATTCCGGAAAGTCCCCATGTCCCTTAGTAGTTTAATGCAAACACCATTTTAAGCGTTTTAAATGTTATTATCATGATGCGGATGACATATACAAGTTTTAAGCAATTTTATGAAAATGTTGACATGAGCATGTTATGAAGCATTTGTCGCCATGGCGGAAGGAAAAAGGTGCCACGGCGGTGAAACGGAAATGGTGCCACGGCAACATTCTGGTCCCAATAACTCATGGAGGTACCGGTGCAAAAGGAAGTGTGACGTGAGCGAGTCATGCAAGATGGTGGGGTGATCCCGGATTACCGGGTTCCCATGGGTCGACGGCATGGCAAACAAGGAGGAACTTGCAATGACAATTCGGACACGGTGCACACACGAGCATCTCATACAACCCACATTCGTTCTCGGAAGGTCGTCTCGGGGTTATACCTTCGAAGCGTGCGATTCGGGGTGGTTCAAAATCATCGAGGGAAGTAGTCATTCACGGGACGGTCGTAGTGGAAGTAGTGGTTCACGGACGTCGTGGAAGTAGTTGTTCACGTGGCGATGGTAGTGGTACACTTGACGGTCTTTGGCGGCGGTAGAGGTACACACGTTGTCGGGGTACTTGTCGGTCCGGTCTTGGTGTAGATGTACATGGCAAACGTAGTGGTACTAAGCGCCGATCGTCGAGGGACTTGAATAATCCACGGAGACGGTAATTAACGATCCAGGAGACACCAGGCACACGTCCACGGAATCTTCAGACTTGGTTTTCCCGTGCATGACTCCACGGGTCCTGGGGAAACTTGGCGATGGCCAGCAGGAATAGTGATGGGGTCGCAGCACCATGGGGACCGGGAGGAGCTCGGCTCCGCTCGGGCGTTGCAGGCTGATGGTGGAGGAGATGCGCGGGCGAGGTGGCTCCTGGTCACTGAAGAGGAAGCAGAGGACGGCGCGGGTCCGGCGACGACAAAGAAAGGCAAGAGGGCAGCGCAAGAACATGGCAGCAGCTTGGCCAGAGGAAGAACGGAGGCAGCGGCGGTTGCTGGAGAGGGGCTTGGCGCGGCGGGGACGATGGATCCGGGCGGCGGCCGCGGGGATGGGACGAGGCGGTTGGGCGCGCGGTGCTCGCGCGCAGAGGCGACGGGGCCGCCGGAGTTGGTCTCTAGGTGGTGTTGCGGAGGCTGGGCGCGGGGCCGGCAGGGGCGAGGTGGAGCGGGGGCGCTCGATGCAGGAGGAGGAAGGGCGAGGCCGCGGTGCTCCTCTCTCTCTCTCTCTGCGACGGCGCAACGAGGGAGGAGGGGATCGAGCGCTACGTGGGAACGAGGAGGAGGAGGAGATGGATCGAGGGAGAGATGCGGGAGGATCGTGGGATCCTCTCCCTGGCGACGTGTGTGTGTAGTGGCGGCGCTGGCAGGGAACGAGGGGATGGACCGAGGGAGAGATGGATCGAGCGAGGGGGTCGGGCCAGGGTTAGAGGCGCAGCAGCTGGGCCTGTGGAACGGGCCTGGTTGCTGGGCTGCAAGGCTGCTGGGCTCTCTTCTCCCTCTCTCTTATATTTCTAACAGAAAGCATTAGAGAGAACGAAAATGAAGAGGGGGTTAGGGAAAGAAAATGCGCAAGGGGATAATTTTCCTGGACTCATAAAAATGAGCTTGATCCAAGAAAAATAGAAAGGCCATGATTGAAAGATTTAAATTCAAACTCATTTGAATTTAATTCAAAAGGTTTGAGCAAGGACTAGGAATTAGAGGTTTCCAAAAATGTTGGGATTTTTGGTGGAGCTCCGGAAGATGATGAAAGAATAAATGGCAAAACCAAGAAAAATAGAAAGGCCATGATTGAAAGATTTAAATTCAAACTCATTTGAATTTAATTCAAAAGGTTTGAGCAAGGACTAGGAATTAGAGGTTTCCAAAAATGTTGGGATTTTTGGTGGAGCTCCGGAAGATGATGAAAGAATAAATGGCAAAGTTGGAGATCAAGAATTAAGACAACAAAGGCATTAGGATATTTTGTAAGTGTGTTTGCGGTAAATCCAAAAAATGGAATAATTTTATTATAGCTCCCTAATATTGGAGGATATGTTATAAAGAGAAATCACCATGTGAATACCCCTCGATTTAAATAGATCAACGATCTATGCAATTTATTTAGGTGAGTTTTTAAAAATTAATGATATGATGGCATGATGCAATGCGAATGATGCAAGGATGAATGCAATGAACAAAACAAATCACACGACGAAACTCGGAGTAGCTGGAAGTCTTCTGGAGCGTCGGTCTCGGGGCGTTACAGTCCTGAACTGTGCATCTAGGCGGATGGTAACAGGAACGAGGGACACGATGTTTTTAGCCAGGTTCAGGCCCTCTCGATGGAGGTAAAACCCTACGTCCTGCTTGATTAATATTGATGATATGGGTAGTACAAGAGTGGATCTACCACGAGATCAAGGAGGCTAAACCCTAGAAGCTAGCCTATGGTATGATTGTTGTAATGTATGTTGTCCTACGGACTAAAGCCCTCCGGTTTATATAGACACCGGAGGAGGCTAGGGTTACACAGAGTCGGTTACAATGGTAGGAGATCTACATATCCGTATCGCCAAGCTTGCCTTCCACGCCAAGGAAAGTCCCATCCGGACACGGGACGGAGTCTTCAATCTTGTATCTTCGTAGGCTTGGAGTCCGGCGGACGATGATAGTCCGGCTGTCCGGACACCCCCTAGTCCAGGACTCCCTCAGGTCCCTTCCCGGGATGCCACCTCGGCGTCCTCAGCGGCACGAGGGGTGGAGGCAGTCGGGATGGAATCTACATCCGACGGAGCCAACGACCCGCTCGACGAAGCGGGGAGATCATCATCGGCCGGACTGCAGGCAGTGTGCGGCATTAGAAGGACACTATGTGACACATAAGAAATTATAAATCATTCAGGAATCCGGATACTTACGATCTTGCCGGAGGCCTGGCCCTTGAGGGCCACTCTTCATCGCCAACGTTGGCGTTGGCGGAGCTGTCTGGGGGAATAGTTCTTCCCCTCTTGGACCCTTCGGCCTCACCTGTTGGGGAGGCCTTCCTCTTTCTCTCTCCCTCCTCTGGGAGAGAGTCCTCTTTCTCCTCCTCGTCTTCGGGGGAGGAGTCCGCCTCGGAGCCATCGGACGATGAGTCCGATATCACCTGGCGCCGGGAACTTCTTCGAGTTCCCGTGGCCTCCTTCTTGGCCTTCTTCTCCAGCACCACATGGGGTGCCGGAACCAGCAGCCCCGCTAGACGGGTGTCCACTGGGTTTTCTGGCATGGGAGCCGGGCAGATGATCTGCTCGGCCTTCTTCATCCAGTTCTGTCAAAGGAAAAGGGAGACTGAAACCCGCGTAGGGTCAAACTATTAAAAACAAATGTCCTATAAAGGGGTAGAATCACTTCCCTCGTCAGCTGGACGCTGCGAGCGAAATCCGCGATCTTCAGTGGCGGATGCGGGAGCTTCGGCACCCTTGAACAGCACCCTCCAGGCGCCTTCGTACGTCGTGTCAAAGAGCCCACTTAATGCCTGGTGCTGTGCTGGATTGAACTCCCACAAATTAAACGCCCGTTGTTGGCAAGGGAGAATCCGGCGGATGAGCATGACTTGGACCATGTTGACAAGCCTGAGCTTCTTGTTCACCAGCTTCTGGATACAGGCTTGGAGTCCCGTTAGCTCCTCCGAACTACCCCATAGCAAGCCCTTCTCTTTCCAGGAGGTGAGCTTCATAGGGATACCAGATCTGAACTCGGGGGCTGCCGCCCACTTACGGTCGCGCGGCTCGGTGATGTAGAACCACCCCGATTGCCACCCCTTGACGGACTCCACAAAGGCCCCTTCGAACCAGATGACATTGGGCATCTTCCCCAACATGGCTCCTCCGCACTCCGCTTGAGTGCTCTTCACTACCTTCGGCTTGACATTGAAGGTCTTGAGCCACAAGCCGAAGTGGGGCTGGATGCAGAGGAAGGCCTCGCACACAACGATAAACGCCGAGATGTTGAGGATGAAGTTTGGCGCCAGATCGTGGAAATCCAAGCCGTAGTAGAACATGAGCCCCCGGACAAAGGGATGCAACGGGAAGCCCAGTCCACGGAGGAAGTGGGGAAGGAATACGACCCTCTCATGGGGCCTGGGGGTGGGGATGAGCTGCCCCTTGTCGGGCAGCCGGTGCGCGATGTCGCCGGAAAGGTATCCGGTGCTGCACAGTTTTGCGATGTGCTCCTCCGTCACGGAGGAGGCCAGCCATTTGCCTCCCGCTCCGGACATGGTCGGAGAAGGTCCAGACGTGATGCGCGGACTTGGGTGCTGGAGCTCGAGAGTGCGCGAAGATGGATAAGGAGAGGAGGAAGAAGGCGTAGGTAAAAAGGGTGGATCCTTATCCCCTTATATATGGGCGGACGAAGACTATACGTCCCCACCGGCCTGGTAAAACTCGCTTATCTCCCAAGCGCCACCATCAATGGCGCGGTTGGGTTATCCACGTCCGTATTGATGAGAATCCCGGAATAAGGGGAACACGATCTCTGCTTCGACAAGATGTGCCAAGGAAACCGCTTCGCTAAACGCGCTGAGGTGGTATAAATAAAAAACGATTAAAGTAAAGGCTTGGTAGTGGTGTGACGTCATGCTACAAGATACGTCAGCAGATTGAACTTGTGTACATAATATTCTCTCTACGGTGGAATGTGGAATTTATTTTGCAGAGCCGGACACTATCCTAGTGTTCACAATCTTCTATGAATTATTCGGAGGAGGAACCCTCCTTGCAATGCCGAACAATATGCGCGCCTGACTCATCGTCATTGAAGCCTGGTTCGGGGGCTACTGAGGGAGTCCTGGACTAGGGGGTGTTCGGACAGCCGGACTATCATCGTCAGCCGGACTCCAAGACTATGAAGATACAAGATTGAAGACTTCGTCCAGTGTCCGGATGGGACTTTCCTTGGCGTGGAAGGCAAGCTTGGCAATACGGATATGTAGATCTCCTACCATTGTAACCGACTCTATGTAACCCTAGCCCTCTCCGGTGTCTATATAAACCGGAGGGTTTTAGTCCATAGGACGAACAACCATTACAACAATCATACCATAGGCTAGCCTCTAGGGTTTAGCCTCCTTGATCTCGTGGTAGATCCACTCTTGTACTACCCATATCATCAATATCAATCAAGCAGGAGTAGGGTTTTACCTCCATCGAGAGGGCCCGAACCTGGGTAAAAACATCGTGTCCCTTGTCTCCTGTTACCATCCGCCTAGACGCACAGTTCGGGACCCCCTACCCGAGAGCCGCCGGTTTTGACACCGACAGTGGGGGTTAATCACTTGGCTTTTGTAATGCACAGTGAGCTCAAGAAGCCGGCGAGAGTGATGTTATTTCCCTTGGTTGGGATTTGTTACAATACTTCACTCTAAATTAAATGAATGGCAAGCCATTTGCCTTGTTTCAAAGAAAATATGACAGTCACAGCCTTGTTGCAAAGGGCATGAACATCTAACTCCAGCTTACAAACTATACAAAAGCACGAGGGTTAATTGTCCATCAGGTTTACAAAAAACCCATGTTGAAAAGGCCAACAACATCTAACTCCAACACTATTTTCGGCAGTCACAGTCAAATGGATCGGCCAGGTCCATAGAATGAACATCCCGGGTCGTAAAATTTACTAGATTATGACCATAATATGTTGTAAATAGAAGCCCGGCACATTCAGAAGCTCTTTTGCCCACCTGAAACACCTTTTTTTGATCTTCAACATACCCATCCGTCAAAACCATCCTGCTGATAAACTTAAGCCTGATGGACAATAGTAACCTCGCATTTAGCAGGAAGAATGTGACAAATCTAGTGTTTGGACGGTTGGCTACATATCGTTCTAGCGTTATTGTCTTCAATCGAATCTCATGAGAAGTGAGAAAATCCCGATGCTTACGAATCCATCGATTGGTTATAACTTTCTTACCCCATCTTGTTTCCTAAATAGACATGAAGATTGAAAACAGTTAAGGTCTAAAAAAAGAGTGTCGAAAGAGCAACAACTCAACGGTTAATTCTAGTACACTATATGCGGGCTTCGAGTGTGCGTGAAATTATCACCTTTATATACAACTTCTCTAGACGTGGAAAGCATTGCAGCAAGCCAATAATCTTGTTCAAATCAAAACTATTCATTTGGATATATAAGATCTTGACAGAATCCAGCACCATTGATAGGCCATCCATGGAGAAACTCTTCATTGAGCATAGAACATAATGTTAGTACAAAATGTGTACTCCAAGATGATATATAACTTATGCGTAGAAATTTAAAATGCAGCTTATGGTTACAAGTGTAGATGATAATATAAAGTACCTGAAGAACTGTGGAGCCAAACACCATATCGAAATGAGCACAGAGATCATATATTACCCAAGGTCTCCAGTTTAGGCGCAGAGAGGACGGTTATTTGTAATGGTGAATAACTAGAATCAAGGATCAACCTTTGAAGTTAAGGGGCATCTTGGATGATGAGCTGCCTTCCGTCAAAAGAAATTCCAATTCTTACAAGGTTAGGCGACTTTATTTGGAGACAACCAATTCTAACTGTGAAAACAAGCACCAAGCACTCCACGGCAGGGCAACTGGAATGGATGATGCTGTGCAATGAGGCCTCCGATATACGAACCCACACAAGTGAAAGTTTCTTAAGAAATGGGGTCGAAGGTTTAGTACCAGATTGTCTGGTAGGTAGCACATCACAAAGGTGGCGGTGTGGAGAGAGGAGGAAAACCGCGAGATGGACATCGTTGCTGAGGGCACAAGTACATGGCGTTCGGTATGTGGTATGTGATTTCCAGGGGAATAGTAGAACTCAAGCAGCTATAGTTCTGTGAATTCAGGGGATTTCAGCCATGCGTCCACCGTGCAGGGCATGGTATGCTTGGTCAGGTAGCATGATGGGATGCAGAGGCTTTGGACGGAGCCCTGGTGGGAGGAGATGATGGCTCTGGGGATTTCAAAATCATTGAAGAGAGATAGCTGACGACAGTCGAGATTAATGGGCATGGCGCGCCATAGAGGGCGCCAACGAATTGAGAGGACTTGGGTGCGGTAGCAATGCTTGGTGGGGAGAAGCGAGATGATCTCCCCAAGGACGATGTCTAGGAGATTGCTGATGTGGTCCACCCAAGATTCTACAGGATCCTGGGATCCGGTGGGGAGGGGTCGCCGCTTCTCCCCGCGCTGCCGGGTGCGGGATCTACAACAGGCGTCGCCGCTGGCGGGAGCCTCATCTTCTTGGCATTGGGGTCAGCCGACTGCATTTTCCTCAAGGGCGTCGCGTTGCGCTCATGGATTTGAGTAGAGTAACGAATGACGAGCCTAGTAGTAGTGCGAGTGAAGAAGGGGAGCTGGGATTTTTCTGTAGTAGTGAGGAAGAAGGGGAGCTGGGGTTTTCTGTAGGAGTGAGGTGAGGAATTTGGGGGTACGAGTGGAGCGAGCTGACGTGAGGTGGGTGGGAGCGAGGAGGAAGAAGAGCACCCAGGTTTTTTGGGGGGCGGTGTGCTGGGTGTGGGTAGCGCCTCTCATTCAGTAAATATATGGGCTTTTGAATTTATTTTACTATTTACTAGTGTGGATGGCCTTTTTTGTCTTGGGCCCAGAGAAACAATTACTACTAGTGCAGTGGAGACACTCTACAGCTACCCAGAAAAACAATTACTACTAGTACAATGGATACAATACCGCTTCTGTCTCCTCCTAGGTCATTGAAACGTCTCGCTCTACAGAATGCCGTTATACTTTTGTTCACCGACATGCGGGCCATGCAGCGCGCGGGCCCAAATGCCATCCACCAAATTAGAAGGCAGTATGCAGGCGGAGAGTCACCCCGATTGTAGCGCGGCAGTAACGATGTCACATCCCTAGATCATTGCTTGTAATTAGTTGCATTGCATCCATGCATCATTGTCATTTTTAATTAAACTTGAAATGGGGATCGCCTAAACCCCTAGCATCAAAGGAATTCACTAGGTTCACCTAAAATATTTTCAATAAATCCAAATGGATTTCAAAAATGTTCATCATATCTGGAAAATGCTGGAAACATTAACTAGAGGTGTTGCACCTTTTTCATGTCATATTTGGGCTCTGAATTAAATCATATGGTATTTTCATTTGGGCATTTAAATACTATAAAATATTTTAAATGCTCAAATAATCATAAACTAAAATGTTTACTGTTGGATATATTCTAAACAGTAGCCATGATTAGTTCCATGATTTTTGGATCTGTTTAAGTATTTTAAATAAAGCCCTAAAGACTACAGAATAATAGAAAACAGAAACAATAAATAAAAGAGAGAGAGAGAGCTTACCTGGCGCTCACCTGGCAGCCCAGCTGGCCCGGCACTGTAGCTAAGGCCCAGCCCACCAGGGCGAAGCGGTCGCCTTCAACCTCTGCCAGTAGGCAGAGGCGTGTCGCCGCGTGCGCGATCGCCGTGGCTAGCTCCCTGCCTGCTTCCTCCACCCCGACTCCTCCAGACGCGCCACGGAGACGCCCAGGACCCCCTGCACCCCTCTCCTCTCTCCCTGGACCTCTCTCCCTCCTCTGCTCTCTCCCTACGACGCCACCGAATACGCCCATCGCCGCCGACGAGAACCACCGTGGCCACCGCGCTCCCCTCGCCCCTCCTCTTGGTCCACGAGCTCAGCTACGACACGAAGCTCCTCCACGCCGAAGCACACGAGCCCGGAAGCACCATAACATCACCATCGATCGTTCTTCTCCGAGCACGGCCGCCGGACTCCATCGATGGATTCATCGCCGTCACGACTTCCCCAAGCCCGCCGAGCTTCCCGTCTAATGCACCGTGAGCTCCTCTCCATTTCCCCCCTGTGCCCTTCCTCTAGCGCATCCTGTAGCACCGATTCCGCCATGGCCGAAGCTCGCCGTCCGCCATGGCCGCTGGACCTGCTGCTGCGGGGCCTTCCTCGACCGCGCCGATGTTCTTCCTGCTCCTGGAACACCGTAGTTGCTGCTCCGCTGCTCGCTTTGATCGCCCGCTTGCTCCAACACCGCGCCCGTGCACCACCGAACTCCGGTCGCCGCCCAACTCGCCGCCGCCGCCGCTACAGCTCGCACTAGCGCCAGCCACCACAACCGCTGGATGCGCACGAGACCCAGCTCGCCGTAGAACCCAACCGCGCCCTAAACTGTGCCCTGTAGCGCGAACCCGATGCGTCTCCGCCGCTCCGTTGATCGTCGCCGGCCCGACTCCGGCGATGATGACTGGCATCATCATTAGCCACTAATGAGGCAGTTATTTAGCGCTTGTTTCACTGACAGCTGGGCCCCACTGCCTAACTAACCACAGTTTATTCACTATTTAGTTTTAAATTAACAACAGCAGCCCCACGTGTCAGCTTTGACCAAGCTGACGTGGCCGTTGACTAGGCCCACACGTCAGCGGCACTAACCAGCCCCAGTCACTGACCAGTGAACCCCACTGGTCAGGTTTGACCTGCAGCAGCGTCTGTTGACCTGCTGACATCACAGTGACGCCACCCTGACGCAATAAAGCATTTTCTGGATTTATTTTTATATAGGAAATTCCAGAAAATAATCAAAACTTCTAAAATTCATAGAAAATCAACCGTAGCTCCAAATCAAACAAATTATATATGAAAAATGATCAGCAAAATCCAATCTATCCATCTGTAAAATTTTCATGCATGTTTGAACAATGTTTGTCCCCTGTCTTGGACAAAACAAATAAAGGGCATTTAAATAATCATATATGGAGTTGGAATTTGAATCATGTATTCAAACCAACTTCATTTAAATCATAGCTAGGTGCATTAGCTCAAATCATAGCATATTGCCATGTCATGATTATGCATGATATTGTGGCATTGCATTGATTGTGTTCTTTCTCAGTTGCCGGTGTTTGTCCCCTCTCGATAGACTTGGTTCCGACGATGAGTTTGATGACACCGATAAAGAACTATATTATCTTCAGAAGTGCCAGGCAAGCAAAACTCCCTTGTTCATTCCGATACAATCCTACTCTCCCGCCCCTGCTCTCTTTTATTGCATTAGGACAATATCGATTCATCTGTTACTTGTTGCGGTAGCTGAACCCCTTTATCCTTTGCATGACCTGTCATTCCACAGTAAATAGATGAAACCCACTAGCATGAGTAGGAGTTGTTTGAGCCCTGTTGTGCCTACTCATACATGCTTGTTTGTCATGCCTGCTACTGCTTAGAGTTGAGTCGGGTCTGATTCATCGAGGATGAATCAGAGGTGTGTGAACATGTCCTACTGTGTGTGAGCTAAGTGTGTGAACACGATTTGGTAAAGGCAGCGGCGAGAGGCCATGTAGGAGTACATGGTGGGTTGTCTCATTGAAGCCGTCCTTAGGAACTGAGTTCTGTGTTTGTGATCCATGATTCAGCTACTACCATGCATTGGGCCCTGAAATATGACCCCGCTCGACTTCTTAATCACCCTTGTCCTCTGTCCAGGAGTTGCAAGTAGTTTCTGGTGTTTGTAGTATGCTGGAGGCCATGCGTAGCACTGATCGTAGGGGTGGGCTGTGATGCGGTAGGCACGTGGCCGGGTAAACCGGGCGCCCGTTTGGTGTCACGGAACCCTGTTCACATCATTTGGGGCTGTGAGCGAAACTTCGGCCGGATCTCCTCATGGATGGAACACGAATAGGCGATAAACCTGGACTAGAGACTTGAGTGTTTAGGTAGGTCGTGGTCTACACCCACGTCGGCTTTCGCTTGAAGTCTGCCGAGCACATGTCGTGTGCAGACGCTAAGTGGTGGAAACATGTATGAAGAAGTACACCCCTGCAGGGTTAACATCATCTATTCGAATAGCCGTGTCCGCAGTAAAGGACTTCTGGGTTGCCTATAACAGTTCATAGACAAGTGAAAGTGGATACTTTAAAATACGCAAGATAAGCGTGAGTGCTATGGATGGCGTTCTCGTAGGGATATGGGAGCAGATCCATAGTGGTGTATTGATATGGTGAATATGTGGACTCGTGTGCGGCACCTCAAAAGAGTTACTTGCAGTCGTAGTTCAGGATAGCCACCGAGTCAAAGCTGGCTTGCTGTAGTTAAACCCCACCATCCCCTTTGTTGATAATGATGCATATGTAGTTAGTTCTGATGTAAGTCTTGCTGGGTACATTTGTACTCACGTTTGCCTATTTTATGTTTTTTGCAGAGAGACATCAGTCTCGCTAGTAGTTCCGCGTGGTCTTCGACGTTTAGCTTGTTACCTCAGCTACGATCTTGTGCCCTCGGCAGGATCTGGTAGATAGTCAGGCTTCTAAACCTTTTTCATTTGTAGGTGTGTGTACTCAGACATGATAAGCTTCCGCATGTGCTTGACTTGTATGCTCTGAATGTTGGGTCGTGAGACCCATGTTTGTAATATTTCGCTCCTCGGAGCCTAATGAATAAATACTTGAGTCGTAGAGTCATGTTGTGATGCCATGTTGTATTTGCACATATCGAGCATATTGTGTGTATGTTATTGAAATGCTTGGTATGTGTGGGATCTGACTATCTAGTTGTTTATCCTTAGTAGCCTCTCTTACCGGGAAATGTCTCCTAGTGTTTCCACCGAGCCATGGTAGCTTGCTACTGCTCCGGAACACTTAGCCTGGCCGGCATGTGTCCTTCTTCGTTCCCGTGTCTGTCCCTTCGGGGAAATGTCACGCGATGAATACCAGAGTCCTGTTAGCCCGCTACAGCCCGGCTCACCGGAGTCCTGCTAGCCCAGTGCTACAGCCTGCATTCACTCGCTGATGACCGACACGTTCGATGTTGGTTCATGGATGCCTGTCCCTGTAAGTTTGTGCCACTTTGGGTTTACGACTAGCCATGTCAGCCCGGGCTCCTTATCACATGGATGCGAGTGACACTATCATATACGTGTGCCAAAAGGCGCAAACGGTCCCGGGCAAAGGTAAGGCGACACCCGTGGGAATACCGTGCGTGAGGCCGCAAAGTGATATGAGGTGTTACATGCTAGATCGATGTGGCATTGAGTCGGGGTCCTGACAGCTTTGGTATCAGAGCTTGACTGCCTGTAGGATTACCAAGCCAAACCGGTCGAAGTTGTGTCTAGAAATGCTTTAGTTATGTAAGGGAATTGATTGGGGAAGGGAACGTAAGGCTCTTTTTACAACTTATACCTCATGGCCTTCTGATCTGAGTCAACCTCTTTTCTTCTACGGGGATTAAGAACTAGGCCTTCTCATCTATCTATAAGTATGACGTGTTACTAATCCATAGACTTATAGAATTGTTAGTTTCAAATCTCAGTTCAGTTTTTACTACTTCCGTATGTTCATAACTGGTCTCAGAACCTTGATATTGTGATATTAAGTGGTTATGCCACCATTTTTCAGGATGTCTCAAATCTTTTTGAGCATTTACAGCCGTTATGCTGTCTGAGTCATCCCAGGTTTCTAAACAATCTGATGCACTTGCAAATCCTTTCCCTCTGGTTTCGATGTCCTTCATGGTCAGAATAAGCACACTAACTGGTGTGTTGAGGTAATTTATTGCCTTGACATATATGTTGGAGCTATTATTATGACCCAGGTGTTTTAGGGAGTCACCTAGTAATCTAGCAATGTTTAGTGTTCCCAGTGTGAAGATTCTGGCCATCATTCTCCAAAGCATCCCGTGATGCCACTTAGTAGTAGGTATTCTATTCCTGGGTTCTTGAACCCGAGATTCACCCTACTTACCTCATGTTGACAGTGTTGCTAGTTCCTTTAGGATATTAGTAACCTTTGCGATAGTCCCCGAGGTTTGTGGTATATCGTTCTTCCAACTACCATGAACTGCTTATGGCGGAAGTTCTTTGAACCAAAAGATCACAACAAGTATGCTCTCGATGAGTTCTCCATTCTATATTGTGACTCTGCCAGTTCTACTTTTCTATATGGATTATCCGGAAGAAATATGTTGAACTTGGTTCGACACACTAATCTATGCATCCACAACTCAGAAAGTTATATGTTCCTTTGAGTTGTCCCTCTCTAGTTGTATTCTGACCCCCGGCTATCAGTTGATAGTCAAGAGTATGCGTGCATTCGTTCATCTATGCCTATTACTCTTGTGGTCCGTCAAGCCATTCTATCCCGGAATGACTAGGAGAAACAAACTCCAGTACCTTGTCCATTTCCAGGATTGGGTCAAAGCAGTCGTACTCCGCAGATCAAATTGCTAATCTAGCTTTTGCTCTGTTCTACCTTGGAGTATTACCATCTTTATATCAAGAATGTCATGGGAATTGCACACCATCCTATGAACTCTTGATACAGTGATACTTCTTGCCATCATTGTTCATTCCTCGGTTTCTGTGTTATTGTAACCGGAATGCCAACAAGTGAATCGTGGTGTGTGAAATCAATACTGCTAGCAACTCCGTTGCTTGGTAGTTAATGGACAACAACTTCATTCTTAGTGTGCTGATTATTGAATCATCATCCTAGGATTGATTGTGCTACCTAGTCCTTATTCTGGTGCACTCTTCGATCAATGAGTTAGGATTATTCAGTCCCTTGCTTATTTGATCATATTGTCTTGCTTTGAAAAGCAAGATTGTTCTCGAGCTTAGTAACATACCGGTGGTTCGTGATTTTCCGGATGTCTTCCCGGAGGTATCACCAGGTTGTCACCTGACTGTTATGTTGAGCTCGTGATCAAGTTGGTTTCTTATAAACCATCCCCTTCTCCAAGAATCTGTGTTGGATACCCCTGAGCTAGTTGGTTAAGCTAAACAACAACTTGGAGAGTTGGAAGATAAAAGCTCACCTGACTTAGTTCATCTCCAAGGGATATCCTTGTGTGTGTTTGTTGAAGAAAGGTAATATCTTCATTGATTGATCCTTGTGATCAGTTGTTGGACTTATTGTCTTGCCAAAACTTTGATTTGAGTATGGGCTATCCTCAAATCAAGTCAGAACCAACGATGTTCGAAATGTTGTCTTACTCGTGGATTTTCCTTGAGCATACACCATTACATCTTTTGGTCTGACCAATGCTATCACCGTGTTCACATGATGGTGGAAGTCCAGTGATATGGAAATTCCGATGAGTTGCTGTTGATCCCATCAGAAACATCTTGTCCCCCCCATGATCCATGTGGAACATTAAAGCTAGCACTGGAAACTTTTGTAAGCATTATCTTCGTGCATGTTCATGAAGAATATGTTGAATGAAAGAAGTGGCTTCCTCTAGTTCATGTGCATTTGAAGCAAGTTGCCACCGTGAATTTGAGAAAGTTCGTTTTGCTTCCTCGGTTACCATCCCAAGTCAGTCATGCATGTGTGAAGTATGCTATGGTTTGACAGGCTCGCAACCTTCATTCCATATGTATCCCTAGCACTCCAAGCCACTAACTGATTTATTCAAGGAGAAGAAGTTCCTTCTTAAGAGCATGCCTTATGCAAGGACTTCGTTATCCTTGATGATGGTTCCCCACCGGAGCTCGGTAGTGTTTTATTGTAAGACTACCATGGAATCATGTCTGTCTGGGACAACGTGTTCACATGTTTGTAGCAGAACCAGCTCATGTTTTCGAGCTTGCTATCGTAGTTCATTTCCTGAGAATCACGCAACGTCTTCTCGTCGGTTTGTGTTTTAAACTTTCATTTTTCTTTCTAGACTCGATGAGTCTAGATTATTCTGACACCAACCAAATCTGAATCTCAGGCAGATATGATGGTTGGAACGTTTCCCAAGAATTATAATATTGGTCTCTCTGTAACCGGTAAAGTGGATGTCGTGGCCAACACACCCAACTGGAAGACCTGTTATTGTAGTATCTTGATTGAGAAAGTTGGCCATCTCCCCATAAGGATTTCGAGGGATTTACTCCCTAGTTGTCCCTTATGGATTTTTGTGTTTCTGAAGTCCGACCTTTACTTGATGTTCTAGATACCAGACCATTTCAATGAATGGGATACGCTAGTACATCAAGGAGAACATTAGAAGCGGAGTGCTAAATGTCTCTCGGTCGATCATCCAGATTTCGTCCCCTTGGCCTCGCTAAGGTGAAATCTGAGAAAGTGTTATCTTCCTTTGCATCTGCATCGTCCATCGCTATTCATCATGGTAGTATGTTGTGTTGTCAGCACCCTTGACATGTATGTTGGTAAAACCTTGATGATTATGGAAATGCTCAAGTTCTTGAGAGCACTCACAAGCGCTAGGTGTTATCATCGGCACTAACTGGGATTGCACTCAATTTCCTCGGTTATGCTATAACTTTTCAAACAGTGGACTCACTCTCTACTGTTGAGCTTCTCCCTAGTTACTAAAATCATCCCTGGTGTTGTTTCCAACAAGGTAATCCACATCATCCATTCTAATCCGGGTATGCCATTCTACCGAACCTCTCTAAACGATCGCTCGAGAATTGCCTTAGGCTGGTATAAAGAGTTTCAATGATCTCTAAATCAAAGGTAATTCTTTTTGCCACTTAAGGGGATATTTCTACAAGTTACCTTCCCTAAGGTGTCTCATTGTTGTATCATGGCAACTATTTTTCCTCGCTACTCTGAAACCTCATCAAATTGTTTCTTCCATCCTTCATGATGTGTGTTTTTCCTCTCAGCTCAAGAGATGTCCTACATCTCATTCCGTGAGTTGATCTTGTGATCATTAAGATGATCCATCCTTGTAGAGTGTCTCTGTCCTCGTGTTGGATGAAGATCCCAAAAGCAAAGACGTCAAGATCAGTTGGAGCACTGAATCAGCATCCTCTAGAAAGGCAGTTGGATCATGAAGTTTGTGATACTTAGTGTCCCCTTTGTCTTCTTACCTCACGTCTTGAATCTCGGGACGAGATTCTTGTTTAGTGGGGGTGAGTTGTCACATCCCTAGATCATTGCTTGTAATTAGTTGCATTGCATCCATGCATCATTGTCATTTTTAATTAAACTTGAAATGGGGATCGCCTAAACCCCTAGCATCAAAGGAATTCACTAGGTTCACCTAAAATATTTTCAGTAAATCCAAATGGCTTTCAAAATTGTTCATCATATCTGGAAAATGCTGGAAACATTAACCAGAGGTGTTGCACCTTTTTCCATGTCATATTTGGGCTCTGAATTAAATCATATGGTATTTTCATTTGGGCATTTAAATACTATAAAATATTTTAAATGCTCAAATAATCATAAACTAAAATGTTTACTGTTGGATATATTCTAAACAGTAGCCATGATTAGTTCCATGATTTTTGGATCTGTTTAAGTATTTTAAATAAAGCCCTAAAGACTACAGAATAATAGAAAACAGAAACAATAAATAAAAGAGAGAGAGAGAGCTTACCTGGCGCTCACCTGGCAGCCCAGCTGGCCCAGCACTATAGCTGAGGCCCAGCCCACCAGGGCGAAGTGGTCGCCTTCAACCTCTGCCAGTAGGCAGAGGCGTGTCGCCGCGTGCGCGATCGCCGTGGCCAGCTCCCTGCCTGCTTCCTCCACCCCGACTCCTCCAGACGCGCCACGGAGACGCCCAGCACCCCTGCACCCCTCTCCTCTCTCCCTGGACCTCTCTCCCTCCTCTGGTCTCTCCCTACGACGCCACCAAATACGCCCATCGCCGCCGACGAGAACCACCATGGCCACCGCGCTCCCCTCGCCCCTCCTCTTGGTCCACGAGCTCAGCTACGACACGAAGCTCCTCCACGCCGAAACACACGAGCCCGGAAGCACCATAACATCACCATCGATCGTTCTTCTCCGAGCACGGCCGCCGGACTCCATCGATGGATTCATCACCGTCACGACTTCCCCGAGCCCGCCAAGCTTCCCGTCTGATGCACCGTGAGCTCCTCTCCATTTCCCCCCTGTGCCCTTCCTCTAGCGCGTCCTCTAGCACCGATTCCGCCATGGCCGAAGCTCGCCGTCCGCCATGGCCGCTGGACCTGCTGCTGCGGGGCCTTCCTCGACCGCGCCGCTGTTCTTCCTGCTCCTGGAACACCGTAGTTGCCGCTCCGCTGCTCGCTTTGATCGCCCGCTTGCTCCAACACCGCGCCCGTGCACCACCGAACTCCGGTCGCCGCCCAACTCGCCGCCGCCGCCGCTACAGCTCGCACTAGCGCCAACCACCACAACCGCTGGATGCGCACGAGACCCAGCTCGCCGTAGAACCTAACCACGCCCTGTAGCGCGAACCCGATGCGTCTCCGCCGCTCCGTTGATCGTCGCCGGCCCGACTCCGGCGATGATGACGTGGCATCATCATTAGCCACTAATGAGGCAGTTATTTAGCGCTTGTTTCACTGATAGCTGGGCCCCACTGCCTAACTAACCACAGTTTATTCCCTGTTTAGTTTTAAATTAACAACAGCAGCCCCACGTGTCAGCTTTGACCAAGCTGACGTGGCCGTTGACTAGGCCCACACGTCAGCGGCACTAACCAGTCCCAGTCACTGACCAGTGGACCCCACTGGTCAGGTTTGACCTGCAGCAGCGTCTGTTGACCTGCTGACATCACAGTGACGTCACCCTGATGCAATAAAGCATTTTCTGGATTTATTTTTATATTGGAAATTCCAGAAAATAACCAAACTTCCAAAATTCATAGAAATTCAACCGTAGCTCCAAATCAAACAAATTATATATGAAAAATGATTAACAAAATCCAATCTATCCATCTGTACCATTTTCATGCATGTTTGAACAATGTTTGTCCCCTGTTTTGGACAAAACAAATAAAGGGCATTTAAATAATCATATATGGAGTTCGAATTTGAATCATGTATTCAAACCAACTTCATTTAAATCATAGCTAGGTGCATTAGCTCAAATCATAGCATATTGCCATGTCATGATCATGCATCATATTGTGGCATTGCATTGATTGTGTTCTTTCTCAGTTGCCGGTGTTTGTCCCCTCACGATAGACGTGGTTCCGACGACGAGTTCGATGACACCGATAAAGAACTATATTATCTTCAGAAGTGCCAGGCAAGCAAAACTCCCTTGTTCATTCCGATACAATCCTACTCTCCCGCCCCTGCTCTCTTTTATTGCACTAGGACAACATTGATTCATCTGTTACTTGTTGCGGTAGCTGAACCCCTTTATCCTTTGCATGACCTGTCATTCCACAGTAAATAGATGAAACCCACTAGCATGAGTAGGAGTTGTTTGAGCCCTGTTGTGCCTACTCATACATGCTTGTTTGTCATGCCTGCTACTGCTTAGAGTTGAGTCGGGTCTGATTCATCGAGGATGAATCAGAGGTGTGTGAACATGTCCTACTGTGTGTGTGAGCTAAGTGTGTGAACACGATTTGGTAAAGGTAGCGGTGAGAGGCCATGTAGGAGTACATGGTGGGTTGTCTCATTGAAGCCGTCCTTAGGAACTGAGTTCTGTGTTTGTGATCCATGATTCAGCTACTACCATGCATTGGGCCCTGAAATATGACCCCGCTCAACTTCTCAATCACCCTTGTCCTCTGTCCAGGAGTTGCAAGTAGTTTCTGGTGTTTGTAGTATGCTGGAGGCCGTGCATAGCGCTGATCGTAGGGGTGGGCTGTGATGCGGTAGGCACATGGCCGGGTAAACCGGGCGCCCGTTTGGTGTCACGGAACCCTGTTCACATCGTTTGGGGCTGTGAGAGAAACTTCGGCCGGATCTCCTCATGGATGGAACCCGAATAGGCGATAAACCTGGACTAGAGACTTGAGTGTTTAGGTAGGTCGTGGTCTACACCCACGTCGGCTTTCGCTTGAAGTCTGCCGAGCACATGTCGTGTGCAGACGCTAAGTGGTGGAAACACGTATGAAGAAGTACACCCCTACAGGGTTAACATCATCTATTAGAATAGCCGTGTCTGCGGTAAAGGACTTCTGGGTTGCCTATAACAGTTCATAGACAAGTGAAAGTGGATACTTTAAAATACGCAAGATAAGCGTGAGTGCTATGGATGGCGTTCTCGTAGGGAGACGGGAGCAGATCCATAGTGGTGTATTGATATGGTGAATATGTGGACTCGTGTGCGCCACCTCAAAAGAGTTACTTGCAGTTGTAGTTCAGGATAGCCACCGAGTCAAAGCTGGCTTGCTGCAGTTAAACCCCACCATCCCCTTTGTTGATAATGATGCATATGTAGTTAGTTCTGATGTAAGTCTTGCTGGGTACATTTGTACTCACATTTGCCTATTTTATGTTTTTTGCAGAGAGACGTCAGTCTCACTAGTAGTTCCGCATGGTCTTCGATGTTTAGCTTGTTACCTCAGCTACGATCTTGTGCCCTCGGCAGGATCTGGTAGATAGTCAGGCTTCTAAACCTTTTTCATTTGTAGGTGTCTGTACTCAGACATAATAAGCTTCCGCATGTGCTTGACTTGTATGCTCTGAATGTTGGGTCGTGAGACCCATATTTGTAATATTTCGCTCCTCGGAGCCTAATGAATAAATACTTGAGGCGTAGAGTCATGTTGTGATGCCATGTTGTATTTGCACATATCGAGCATATTGTGTGTATGTTATTGAAATGCTTGGTATGTGTGGGATCTGACTATCTAGTTGTTTATCCATAGTAGCCTCTCTTACCGGGAAATGTCTCCTAGTGTTTCCACCGAGCCATGGTAGCTTGCTACTGCTCCGGAACACTTAGGCTGGCCGGCATGTGTCCTTCTTCGTTCCCGTGTCTGTCCCTTCGGGGAAATGTCACGCGATGAATACCGGAGTCCTGTTAGCCCGCTACAGCCCGGTTCACCGGAGTCTTGCTAGCCCAGTGCTACAGCCTGGATTCACTCGTTGATGACCGGCACGTTCGATGTTGGGTCATGGATGCCTGTCCCTGTAAGTTTGTGCCACTTTGGGTTTACGACTAGCCATGTCAGCCCGGGCTCCTTATCACATGGATGCTAGCGACACTATCATATACGTGTGCCAAAAGGCGCAAACGGTCCCGGGCAAAGGTAAGGCGACACCCGTGGGAATACCGTGCGTGAGGCCGCAAAGTGATATGAGGTGTTACATGCTAGATCGATGTGGCATTGAGTCGGGGTCCTGAGAAACGAGCCGTCGTATCACAAAACCCCACCTCACCGCAGTCTAAGTTTGACGGACAAAGCAACCATCATTTCATTCTTCGCTGAATCCCCTTCTCCCTCACCGTCTTCAAGAAAGGCAACACTTGCATCTGCCACTGTTCTTCTATCCCAACGAAGGGAAGGTAAGCGGATCCGTGATGTTGGTATATTTTCATTCAGAGAAAAAAAGAAATTTTGCAAAGCAGTAACCGATCCTCACTCTCTTTTTTGTTTCATTGTCATTGCGATTGTGTTTTCCTTTCAGTGGTATCCTAGTATTCGTCAGTTTCATGATGGACCAAGGAGAACAAGGCAAAGATCTGCCGATATTGGAGCAGACGCGGGAGGCTGATCCCATGAGACAGAGAGCTCCAAGAAGATGGAGGCAGCCACCGAGCCGACCCCAGATACGCTCACGGCCACTACTGAGATGGTCAATGCCCCGTTTGAGGTTACAGCCCCCGTGGCACTGCAGGAGCATTTTTCCCCCTTCGAGGATGTGTCCCCCCGCTGAGCCGCCCAAGGTGATTTTCTTCTTTGCCGATCTCGATTGTGGTTTTTCATCTAAGTATGTGGTGATGAATAATGAAAAAAATTATTAGCTTCGATGCCATGCTATACATAGTGGTTTAAATAACTTGTGTTTCTTATACTGAAAAGTAATTCAGAATTTGTTTCTATTTCAATTAGAGCCCTGATGCAGAAAGGATTGTGTGGTTGTACATGTCACTAGCTATGAGGCGGATGACCTGAATATATGCACTAGGAAAATAGAGTTCTTAGGCTGTTGGATCTTGGAAGCCATTTGCGGTTATACCAATGAAGAGTTGTATTCCAGCCTCACTATTGTCAGGCGTGTTGTCCAGGGTGTACTGAAGCACAAGAAGTTCAAAGCTACTCCTTCGTTCATGAGGCATACTGTTCTTGTCAAGCTTACACAGGAACATGATGTGGCATGCCTCCACAAACAAGTTTATCAGTGGCAAGGCCACAAGGTTGTCTTCATGAAGGTTCACAGGATTGAGCTGCTACCGGACATCCTCAATGATATTCATGGCAAGGTCCGTCTTGTGTCCATCCCAAATTAGATCGGGGCATGAAATAGTTGCCCCAGCTAGTGTTTAATAGTAGTTTGGATTGTTTCTAATTATCCGAACCTTGCCTGTTATCAACCCCTATGGGGCTAGTACTCTATTTGAATCCGTCTATGGGAACTGCTGCTACTTTTGTGTGCCCGTGAATCATGTGAGAACCATCGAATTGTTGCCGAAACAGACGCGTCCTCACTAGTTTTTTCATGAATATGGCATGGTAAGACATAAGTTGTCATGGTTCATCATACGAGCAGTGTGTGTTTTGATGAAATAGAGCACTCGTTCGAGAACTATGCGCTGACGTATACATAAGTACTTGTAAACACTATTGGTGCTACCCCACTTGTAAGCAGTTGTGCAAAACACGGCACACTGGCTCAGCTCGCTTCAACACTAGGCTATTGACCAGCTAACAATCAACAATCTGCTGTCTTACATATAAGCAACTATGTATCTTGTTATAGTGGTTCATGCAGTTAACTGAAGCCACAATGTAAATTCGAAACATTCACACGCTAGTCCAGCGCTCATGTGTAACACTCACATTAAACTCGTCTTCATAAAAAACTTGAAAATCATAAGTTAAGCAATTTTATACATCTCAATGATTCATAGAACATAACAATCATATACTAGTTCACAGCAAAAGACAAAGTTGTGAAAAGGTTTACAAATCAGGAAAAAACAAGCACGACTTCTTTGAGCAGAGGGCCTCCCGGCAGGCTGATACGTCTCCAACATATCTATAAATTATGAAGCATTCATGCTATTTTATTATCTATTTTGGATGTTTACGGGCTTTATTATACACCTTTATATTATTTTTGGGACTAACTTATTAACCGGAGGCCCAGCCCATATTGTTGTTTTCTTGCCTATTTCAATGTTTCGAAGAAAAGGAATATCAAACGGAGTCCAAACATAATAAAACCTTCAGGAGCGTGATTTTTGGAATGAACATGATCCAGGAGACGTGGAGTTGAAGTCAGGGAAGCTTCAAAGAGGCCACGAGGCAGGGGGGCGCGCCCACCCCCCTGGGCGTACCCTCCACCCTCATGGGCCCCTCGTGGCTCCCCTGACCGACTTCTTTCGCCTATATAAGTCCATATCCCCTAAAACCTTCGGGGAACACAATAGATCGGGAGTTCCGCCGCCACAAGCCTCTATAGCCACCAAAAACCTCTCAGGAGCCCGTTCCGGCACCCTGCCGGAGGGAGGGATCCCTCACCGGTGGTCATCTTCATCATCCCGCTGCTCTCCATGACGAGGAGGGAGTATTTCACCCTCGGGGCTGAGGGTATGTACCAGTAGCTATGTGTTTTGATCTATATCTCTCGTGTTCTTGAGGTGATACGACCTTGATGTAGCGCGAGCTTTGCTATTATAGTTGGATCTTATGATGTTTCTCCCCCTCTACTCTCTTGTAATGGATTGAGTTTTCCCTTTGAAGTTATCTTATCTGATTGAGTCTTTAAGGATTTGAGAACACTTGATGTATGTCTTGCCGTGCTTATCTGTCGTGACAATGGGATATGACGTGATCCACTTGATGTATGTTTTGGTGATCAACTTGCGGGTTCCGCCCATGAACCTATGCATAGGGGTTGGCACAGGTTTCCGTCTTGACTCTCCGGTAGAAACTTTGGGGCACTCTTTGAAGTACTTTGTGTTGGTTGAGTAGATGAATCTGAGATTGTATGATGCATATCGTATAATCATGCCCACAGATACTTGAGGTGACAATGGAGTATCTAGGTGACATTAGGGTTTTGGTTGATTTGTGTCTTAAGGTGTTATTCTAGTACAAACTCTATGATAGATTGAACGGAAAGAATAGCTTCGTGTTATTTTACTATGGACTCTTGAATAGATCGAGCAGAAAGGATAACTTTGAGCTGGTTTCATGCCCTACCATAATCTCTTCGTTTGTTCTCCGCTATTTGTGGCTTTGGAGTGACTCTTTGTTGCATGTTGAGGGATAGTTATATGATCCAATTATGTTATTATTTTTGAGAGAACTTGCACTAGTGAAAGTATGAACCTTAGGACTTGTTTCCTAGCATTGCAATACTGTTTGTGCTCACTTTTATCATTAGTTACCTTGCTGTTTTCATAATTTCAGATTACAAAAACCTATATCTACCATCCATATTGCACTTGTATCACCATCTCTTCGCCGAACTAGTGCACCTATAAAATTTACCATTTTATTGGGTGTGTTGGGGACACAAGAGACTCTTTGTTATTTGGTTGCAGGGTTGTTTGAGTGAGACCATCTTCATCCTACGCCTCCCACGGATTGATAAACCTTAGGTCATCCAGTTGAGGGAAATTTTCTACTGTCCTACAAACCTCTGCACTTGGAGGCCCAACAACGTCTACAAGAAGAAGGTTGTGTAGTAGACATCAAGCTCTTTTCTAGTGCCGTTGTCGGGGAGGTGAGTGCTTGAAGGTAGATCTTTAGATCTTGTAATCGAATCTTTTTGTTTCTTGTTTTATCACTAGTTTAGTTTATAAAAGAAAATTACAAAAAGAATGGAATTGAGTTTGTCTCATACGCTTCATCTTTTTAATATCTTTCGTAAGTATGATGAAAAGGAAAATTGTTCTCAAGTGCTACAAAAAGAAGTCTACAAAATGCTTGATACTAAATCTTTGAATGAGGAGCATGATTGCAATGTTGTTAGTATGAACTCTTGGAATATCCACAGTACTAACGATGATTGCACTAGTTATGATGAAAATGTCTCCTATAAGCTTGTGGATTTTTGTGAGAGCATTGGGTTTGCATGGACACACCAAATAGAGAAGATACATATTGCAAGAGGCATAAGCATGTAGAAACTAAATTGTTGCAAGAAAGGCTAAGGGTGGGTGCTGAAGAAATATATTTCCTTTGCCGTACTTGTGAACTTTGCAATGAAAGTGGTCATTTACATCTCCGGTGCAAATTGTTTCATGATCGAATCGTGTCCAAAAATTGTGATGATTTGATTTCCCTTGAACATTATAATGAACTTAGTTTGCCTATGGGTTATGAAGAAATGAAAAGTTTAATTAAGCACCTTCCAGAATTTTCCCATTATAAAGTTCTTGATTTTGATCTAGAGATGATTTATATGTTTTGTGCGGTGAATTGCACTGAAAATCCTTATATTGCTAATTACGTAAAGAAAAGAAAGAAAATAGAAGATGAATAGAATACTAATGAAAGGGAAGAGACTTCCCAATATCCTCCTATTATTTCTTATGATGAATTAGGTAACGAGGAGGAGCTTTCTATTCAACCAATCTCATCTATAAGGAGCTCAAAGAAGAAGGTTGAACCCACACATAATGTCAAGAAGAAAAAGAAAAGAAGCAGCAACAAAGGTAAAAAGGTATCCCTCCCAATGATATTGCTCCTACTACTCATTGTGATGATGATAATTGCTATACTATTGGTGCTATCAATACTATTAATGATGAGAGTGATTATGCTTATGATATGAAAAGGCCCAAGCTTGGGGATGCTATGTTTGATGAGGATGACATATTTGAGAATATATTTGCTGAAATTAATGTTTGTCCCAAGCTTGGGGATGCTACGTTTAATGAAGATGATATTTTTTGCCTCCCAAGTTTTGATATGCAAAGTTGTTATGATGATAGCATGCCTCTTACCTATGATGATTATATTGATGAAAGTGGATTTGGAAGAGTGTCAACTTTATTTAGTGATGATTCCACTATCTTGGGAGAGGTTTCAATCGATTATGATGAGAACGAAGTTGCTACTTATGATGATTATTGTGATGAAACTTATGCTATAAAAGGTAGTGATGATTATATTTATAAAACTTGTCATCATCATGATTACCCTTTCTCTGAATATTACTCTTTTAATGTGGAAACAATTTATAGTATTCAAGTCTCTTATGATACTCCCACTATTCCGAATGAGAAGGATTTTGCTTATGTGGAGAGTAGTAAATTTTCTATGCTTGTAGATCATGAAAATAGTGCTTTAGGTGCTGGTTATATTGTTGAATTCATTCATGATGCTAGTGAAAACTATTATGAGGGAGGAATGTATGCTTGTAGGAATTGCAATAATATCAAGTTTCCTCTCTATGTGCTTAAAATTTTGAAGCTATGCTTGTTTTACCTTCCTATGCTAGTTGATCCTTGTTCCCATAAGTTGTTTGCTCACAAAATCCCTATGCATAGGAAGTGGGTTAGGCTTAAATGTACTAGTCATATGCTTCATGATGCTCCCGTTATGTTTCAATTCTTATCTTTTATGTGAGCATCATTGTCATCATCACTGTTCAAGTTATCTTCCGATACTCTGATAAATCGATCGATTTATCGCTTACCATTGTATGATCGATAAGATAAATTGATGGATAAATCAGCCGATATAGTGATAAATTGGCCGATATACCGATAAACTGGCCGATTTACCGCTTATCATGGGTCGGCCGATAAGTTCCCGATAAGCGATTGTCAGGACCCCGACTGAATGGCACATCGATCTAGCATGTAACACCTCATATCACTTTGCGGCCTCACGCACGGTATTCCCACGGGTGTCACCTTACCTTTGCCCGGGACCGTTTTCGACTTTTGGCACACGTATATGATAGTGTCGCTAGCATCCATATGATAAGGAGCCCGGGCTGACATGGTTAGTCGTAAACCCAAAGTGGCACAAACTTATAGGGACAGGCATCCATGACCCAGCATCGAACGTGTCGGTCATCAGCGAGTGAATCCAGGCTGTAGCACTGGGCTTGCAGGACTCCGGTGAACCGGGCTGTAGCGGGCTAATAGGACTCCGGTATTCATCGCGTGACATTTCCCCGAAGGTACAGACACAGGAACGAAGAAGGACACATGCCAGCCAGCCTAAGTGTTCCGGAGCAGTAGCAAGCTACCATGGCTTAGTGGAAGCACTAGGAGACATTTCCCGGTAAGAAAGGCTACTAAGGATAAAGAAGTAGATAGTCAGATCCCACACATACCAAGCATTTCAATAACATACACACAATATGCTCGATATGTGCAAATACAACATGGCATCACAACACGACTATACGACTCAAGTAGTTTATTCAATAGGCTCCGAGGAGCGAGATATTACAAACATAGGTCTCATGACCCAACATTCAGAACATACAAGTCAAGGCACAAGCGGAAGCTCAAACATGTCTGAGTACAGACATCTACAAAAGAAAAATGCTGAGAAGCCTGACTATCTACCAGATCCTGCCGAGGGCACAAGATCGTAGCTGAGGTAACAAGCTAGACGTCGAAGTCCAAGCGGAACTACTAGTGAGACTGAAGTCTCTCTGCAAAAACATAAAATAGGCAAACGTGAGTACAAATGTACCCAGCAAGACTTACATCAGAACTAACTACATATGCATCATTAATAACAAAGGGGATGGTGGGATTTAACTGCAGCATGACAGCTTTGACTCGGTGGCTATCCTAAACTACGACTACAAGTAACTCTTTTGAGGTGGCGCACACGAGTCCACTTATTCACCATATCAATACACCACTATGGATCCGCTCCCATCTCCCTACGAGAACGCCATCCATAGCACTCACACTTATCTTGTGCATTTTAGAATATCCACTTTCACTTGTCTATGAACTGTGATAGGCAACCCAGAAGTCCTTTACCGCGGACACGGCTATTCGAATAGATGATGTTAACCCTGCAGGGGTGTACTTATTCATACAAGTTTCCACCACTTAGCGTCTGCACACGACATGTGCTCGGCAGACTTCAAGCAAAAGCCGACGTGGGTGTAGACCATGACCTACCTAAACACTCAAGTATCTAGTCCAGGTTTATCGCCTATTCAGGTTCCATCCGCAGGGAGTCCGGCCGAGGTTTCCACATACGGCCCCAAGCGATGTGTACAGGGTTCCGTGACACCAAATGGGCGCCTGGTATACCCGGCCACGTGCCTACCGCATCACAGCCCACCCCTCCGGTCAGCGCTGTGCACGGCCACCAGCATACTACAAACACCAGAAACTACTTGCAACTCCTGGACAGAGGACAAGGGTGATTAAGAAGTCGAGCGGGGTCATATTTCAGGGCCCAATGCATGGTAGTAGCTGAATCATGGATCACAAACACAGAACTCAGTTCCTAAGGACGGCTTCAATGAGACAACCCACCATGTACTCCTACATGGCCTCTCACCGCTACCTTTACCAAATCGTGTTCACACACTTAGCTCACACATAGTAGGACATGTTCACACACCTCTGATTCATCCCCGATGAATCAGACCTGACTCAACTCTAAGCAGTAGAAGGCATGACAAACAAACATGAATGAGTAGGCACAACAGGGCTCAAACAACTCCTACTCATGCTAGTGGGTTTCATCTATTTACTGTGGAATGACAGGTCATGCAAAGGATAAAGGGGTTCAGCTACCGCAGCAAGTAACAGATGAATCGTTGTTGTCCTAATGCAGTAAAAGAGAGCAGGAGCGAGAGAGTGGGATTGTATCAGAATGAACAAGGGGGTTTTGCTTGCCTGATGGAGTGGTAGTAGGATACCGCCCTTTAGTCGGATAATCGTGGGTATCCTCGGAGGCAGAACCTACCGCGAAAGATACATCGAACACAATCAACACATGACGATATGCAACAATATGATGCATGCTATCACATGGCAATATGAATGTGTTTTGGGCTAATGCAAGCTAGAACAGATTGAAATGAGTCAATTTGAACCAAAGATTCAAATGCAAACCCATTATATGAAGTCATAAATGTGCATTAAATTGTTTCATCTAAACAGCAAGGTTATATTGTTCTAACATGCATGAAACCATTACAAATGGATAGATTGGATTTTTCTGATCATTTTTCATATATAATTTGTTTGATTTGGAGCTACGGTTGATTTTCTATGAATTTTAGAAGTTTTGGTTATTTTCTGGAATTTCCTGTAAAAGAATAAATCCAGAAAATGAGTTATTGCGTCAGGGTGATGTCAGTGGTCAAAGGGGACGTCCAGGTCAACCTGACCAGCGGGTCCCGCGTGTCATTAGTTATTTAAACTAACTAAATTTATTTAGTTCTAATCTAAATAAATTAACAGAGGGAGGGTCCCACTTGTCATAGACTCAGGGGAGTCAACCCGGACCCACCCAGTCAAGGTCAATGGGTCAAACTCGCTGGCGTTTAGCCGCCGGCGAGGCCAGACGCGGCGGAGGGGCTCGGGTTTGCGTCCCCGACGAACAAACGGGCGGCCGAGACCA
Organism: Triticum aestivum; assembly: GCF_018294505.1. NCBI lineage: Eukaryota > Viridiplantae > Streptophyta > Magnoliopsida > Poales > Poaceae > Triticum > Triticum aestivum. The sequence goes on from NC_057813.1 coordinate 519,339,583, forward strand.
TCTACGGGGAGCTGGAAGCGAGCCGCGTTGTTTGGGGGTGGAAGTGGAGCTCGGGCAGGCCGGGAATGACGCAGGTGACGACCTTGGCGGTCGCCGGAGCTCGGGTGAGCTCGGGCTCGTTGCTGCAGTGGCCTAGGGAGGGCGGTGCTAGCATCTACGGCTCCTACGCGTTGCGGGGAGTGCGTTGGATACAATCCCAGGACCATATGGTCACCGAAGCATGACCGGCGACGACGCGGGTTGCGGCGCATGCGGTTGAGCTTCGTGCGGTCGATGCAAGGGACGACAGCAAGAACGGAGAGGATGGGAATGTAGCTGATCTCACGTCGGTTGTGACGAGCTAGACGGCGAGGTCGGGGATGAGCTGAAGCAGTGGTGACGGTGAAAGGGATCTCCGGCGGCGATCAGCGAAGACGAGGACAAGGCGGTAACTCTAGGGCGAGCGAGCGCTTGGGGCTCGGTCTGCTCGACGGAGAGGAGGGCGGCGGAGCTCCTTGACACGGTGGCGTGGCACGGAGACGACAGAGGGCACGGCTATGGCGACAGTGCGACTACGGCAGCGTCGGCCATCGTGGGAGAGAGCGACGGAGAGAGGTAGGGGGGCGAGTGAGGCGTCCACGTGGTCGGGGCGGCGACGTGGAGCTCACCCAGGTGTCCAGGGGCGCGGGCGGCAAGCAGGTGGCGTCGTGACGAGCTCGTGCTCGCCGGCATCACCTCTGTGCCTGCCTGGCAAGGACGAAGCAGCTAGCTGGCATGGGCCAGCACAGTGCTGGGCCTGCCAGGTGGGCTGCGGCCAGGTAAGTGGCCCAGGTAAAAATCTCCCTCTCTCTCTCTTTTATTTATTGTTTTCTATTTTCTGTAATCTTTAGGGCTTTATTAAAAATGTCAGGGCATTACCAAAAATCATGAAACTAATCATGACTACTGTTTGGAATATATCCAACAGCAAACATTTTAGTTTATGATTATTTCAGCATTTAAAATATTGTATAGCATTTAAATGCCCAAATGCAAATAGACTATGATTTAATTCACAGCCCAATATGTCCTGCAAAAAATATAAACCATATTTGGTAGATGCTTCCACCTCAAACCAGAAATGTTGAACATTTTTAGAGGGCATTTTGAGTTCAATTGAAAAGATTTTATTTTGACTCTAGTTGAATTCATTTGGTGCTAGGGTTTAAACAATGCCCATTTCAAGTTTTTCTAAATTTAAACATGATGCATGGATTGTCGTGGGAACGAACACCTATGGGGCAGGGCCCCTTTTCGGTCCGGCGGGGGGCGGAGGCCGCACGAAGAGTGGATCGAGGCGAAGCACGCGAGCGATTTTACCCAGCTTCGGAGCTCTCCGGAGAGATAATACTCCTACTGCTGCTTTGTGGTTGTATTGAGCTCTTGCTCGAGAGCGTGAGTGTTTTCTGGTTTCGAATGCTTCGAACCCCCTCTACGTTGCGCATGGGCCTCCTTTTATATGCTCAAGGGCTCACCGACAGGTGGCAACGTAGGCGAGGGAAAAAATGTAAAAAGAGTGGTTGGTACAACTACTTGTACAGTGTATCCTACCTAACTCTGACGGCAGGGGACAAAAGCATTTAATGCCCGTCCACGTCGCCCAAACAGTGCAGAAAAGCGACCGTTAGGGGCGCCACCGCTCGCCACGATGGCCATCTTGTCATCTCCGCTTGCCACCTCGCACCGCTAGCTGCACAGCCTCTCGCCACGCGCACCTGGAAAGACCCCAGGGCGACACGTTGGTGGATGCGCTGGAGCGCGGGTACAGAGTGGTAGCTTTGCCGCGGCAAGCACCTTGCCGCGGTCGTTATCTTGTCGCGCCCGGAAGCTTGTTGCTCGCCGGGTCTTGCCGGGACGCACGGCGCGTCGCGTCAAGTTCCTTGAAATGTCTTGGTTGGCCTTCCTGGCAAGCTCCTCTTGCCGGGGCCTTGTCCTTCCCGGCAAGCTCCTCTTGCCGGGGCCTTGTCTTCTCGGCTTGAACACTTTGTTCTTGAATGGCTCCAAAGGAACCAACGGAGGACCTTGGCGGTCACCCGGCAAGCCTTGCCGCGGGGTGCTGCGACTGCCCGTGCACAAGTTCGGGATACTAGGGTACCCCTACTCTAGTACACCGACAGGAGCCCCCGGGCCTGGGCCATACACGGTGCCGAGCGCTGTTGGGCCAGGCCCAAAACAGGGTACGGGCACGCGCGGCCTGGGTCACGCCGTATCTGACTCCGTATCCACCGCGCTCTCCTTTAACGGCACGCGTCGAATGCGGCGTCGTGGAAGAGATCATGGGTGGTTCTTTATTCAGAAAAAGCGTAACGTTCGCCTCCTCCTCTTTAGAAGCAGGGGAAACAGGGGCAGTTCCCCCACCTTCGCCATTTGCGGTTCCAATCTCAGAAATCTCCGCCGCTCCCCTCCGCTTCCAAAGCCGAAAGAGAGCAGCGCTCCGCCCCCCATCGCCGCCGTCGCCACCAACGTCATCGATCTCTCCCACCACCTTCGCCATGGCTCCGAAAACCGGGAAGGGCGTGAAGTCGGCCGAGGCACTGCGGCTCGAAGCGCTGCGAAAGGAGCGGGCTACCTTCCCCTCCGAGCTCGCCGCGACAGAGCTGAGGGAGTGGTACTACCTCTTCTGGTCGACGGAGACGCGAGCGCATCCACGCACGAAGGTACTCTCCGCCGCCGCTTCGAAATGGGCTCCAAACGGATACCCCTTCTATGTGTTGTTCTTCTACTGCGGGCTCTGCCTGCCCTTCTCTGAATTCTTCTGCGATATCATGAATACCTACGGGTTCCATCTCCTTGATTTCACCCCCAGTGCTGTCCTGACCATGGCGGTTTTCGCACATCTCTGCGAAAACTTTGTCGGAGTCCATGCAAACGTAGCTCTCTTCCGCCACTACTTCATGCCCCGGGTCGAGAGAGGAGAGCCCTTGCCCGGCGGGATCGCCTGGATCTCGAGAGCCGGCAAGAAGGAGACGTATCTGGAGGGGGAGCTCCGCAGCAAATGGGAGGAGTGGAGAGCAGAATGGTGCTGGATCGTCAAGGAGTATCCGCAGCCATTCACCACCCTGCGCCAAGACCCAGTAGTGCGTGGCGGCGATTGGAGCGCCCTGGCCGCGGACGACGACAAGCTGAAGATCGCCACCACCCGGATCTTGCGTCTCAGGCTTGCCGGGCTCACTATAGGCGCCGTTGGCGCAGATTTCCTTCGCCGCCGCATCGCCCCCTGCAAGAGAGGAGGAGACCCGCCTGGGAATTCGGGGGTCCGGCGGACATTATGAGGCTGCGTCCGGGCCTCAACTTCAATTTCACCATCCTGGAATTGGACGCGATGCTCAAGGAGCTGTTCAAGCACGACTCTCAGCATCCCGAGTGGTTCAGATTGCTGGCGGGTGTCGTTCCGCTATGCAACAACTCCTCGCTGGATCGCATCCGCGCAATGATGCCGCAGTGCGACTCGCATGGGATCGTCCCCACTTGGCAGGACCCTGCGGACAACGTCGTGCAGCAGTTCTTCGACGGCCTGGTGGAGGTAGCGGTCCGCGCCGACGAGCAGAGGAGCCTCACACGCGACACCATTGAGGAGGAGATGCAGGGCATCGCCACCAGGGCGAAAGAGGCGGCGGCGGCCGCCGCCGCTGGCGAATTTGGGTTCACCGTGGAGGAGGCAGAGGCAGCAGAGGCGGCAAGCCTTGCCGAGCGAGAATGGCTCGACGGCGAGGAAGAGCTTGCCGCGCCTGATGCCAAGTCGAGCAAACCCGCCGAGGGTGCGAGCGGCCCGCCATCTCCAGGAAGCTTGCCGCAAGTGGAGCCCACAACACAGTCCCTAGCTCCACCAAGAAGGCGCCTCCGCAAGGCCGGGGATGTAGTAGGGCGGCAGAAGGGTCAGCAGCAGTCGCGCCGCGTGACACGCTCCACCACGACAAGTTCTATTGCCGCAGGAGCGCCTCGCGCCGCTGCGGCAACTGGAGCGGGGTCTTCCCGGACCGCCGCCACTGCCCCCGCTAAGCGGCCAAGGGATCCTACTCCTCCGCCTCGTCGCGCCGAAGGTGGGCCAGACTTCGACCTCTCCGTGCTCAGCTCCGATGAGGAAGAAGACGAGTAAGATTCCTTGTTGCACTTGTAATTCTTCAATTCTTGATGTTTTTGGTCTTGTATCTGATCTGTTTTATTCTAAACTGTTTCCTTTTCAGGACTCTGGCCTAGAGAGCGGCGAAGAGAGCCAAGTCGCCGGTGATCATCATCGAGGACGAACCCACCGCGTTAGCAGGGGGCGCACCTGAGACCACCTTGCCGGACTCGGCAACCCTTCCCCAAAGCAGCCCCCAGCGCAGCCCCCAGCGTAAGTAGAAGGTTTACTTTTTGCTGTTGGGCGCACATGGGTGCTCTTTATTTGCTGACATCTGTCTTTGGTTTTTGTAGGAGCAGAACAACCTCACCAGGAGCAACCGGAAGCCGCCCCTGAGACGCTATCTGCTTCGACTACGCCGCCAAGGGGAGATTCCCCGGCAAGGGAGCGCTCTCCGGCAAGGGAGAAGTCCCCGGCAAGGGAGGAGTCTCCGGCAAGGGAGGAATCTCCGGCAAGGGGCAGCACCAGTGATCCCCCGTTGGCGGAGCCCATGACTGTAGATCCCAACATAGGTAATCCTTCTTGCCTAAAACTTCCCTTGGGTTCTTCTTCTGATTTTCTTTTTGGACATTTGCTTGACTTTTCTCCCTCTTCCGGCCTTCAGATCCACCTTCCACGGAGCCGATGGAGACTGAGGCCACCGGCGAGGAGAACGCGCGCGGCAACACTGACGACGCCGCCGCCACCAAAGAAGAGGCCGGCGCTGATGATCCCGCCGGCGAAGAGGCCGCCAAGGCTGCTGGCGCAGGAGCTGGCGTGGGGTCCGGCGATCGCACTGACGACCCTAAGGCCGCAGGACCGCAAGGCACTACACCGACTGCCGATCCCTCCGCCGCTGACGCAGCGCCAGGCTCCGAAGAGCCCCAGCCCGGCGCCTACTTGAAGGCCGGTGACGGTGTCTTCATCAAGCTCCCCTGGGCTTCAAGCTCCAGGGCGCCGGTTGAAGGAGAGACTTTTGATGGAGAAGTGCTCGCCTCTGCTGGGATGACACTGGTTGACGCACCGAGCGGCAGCAGCGGCGAGTCTGAGGAGGAGCAGCTGCTTCGGAAGCTGGTGTTGCTCTACCACGCCCGACAAGCCAAAGTGGAATCCCGGGAAGCGCTTGTCGCACAGGCGGGAGCAGACATTGAGAAGCGCGCGGAGGAGCTCCGGGAATGCAATCAAGAAGCTCTCCGGTCCGTTGTAGAGGAGCGGGCATAGCTCGTCGAGGCGCGGAAAGCCTTTCTCCTCGAGAAGGCAGAAGCTGAAGAGCAGCAGCGGCTTGCCGCCGAGGAGCTGTCTGTGCGGGAGGGTGAGCTGACGCAGCAGAAGGTCAACCTCGATAGCTACGAGGAAGATCTTGCCGCGCACGAGCAAACACTTGGCGGGGCTCTCAATGAAGCAAAGGACGCTGCCACGGCTGCCGAGGCCGCCAAGAAGGAGCTGGAGGCGAAGGTGACGCAGCTAGAGGCCGATCTAAAGGCGAGGGATGAAGATCTTGCCGCGCTCCAGCGTGAGCGCGAGAAGGACGCCCACGCCCACGGCGAGCTGCAGGGCGTCTCGTCGAGAAGGGCAAGGAGGTCAGCGCCGCCAAGGACTCCAACGCAGATCTCAAGCTGAAGCTGGCCACCTTGACCCAGACGCTGGACAGTGCCAAGGAGCGGGAGGTGGCCCTGAAGGAAGAGATTAAAGCCAATGAAGCGCTGCTGACGAGGGCCGCCGAAACCCAGAACACCTTTAGGGATACGGTGGAGCTCTGGACAAAGGGCCTCATGAACATCGCTGCAGTCATCGACGAGGAGCTGGTGCAGTTGGGGGTGGAGGATCTCGGGTACTCCTCCGATGAGAACCTCCAGCCCAGCGCCAAGCTCACTCTATTCTTCAAAGGCGTGGCGACGGCTCTCCAGCGGCTTCGAGAGAAGATCCCAAAGCAGCTGGCCGACGAGTCGCGCACGATCTGCGCGAGAGTTCTGCAGAAGGTGTTGGTGAAGGTGGCCTTTCGCAACCCAGGCCTCAACCTCACCAATGTCCTGAAGAAGCTGACGGCAGATGCTGATCTGGACGCGCTCAAGGCCCTTGTCGCACCCATTGTGGACAAGGTGAATGAGGTCAGGAGGGTTGATGGCGACCGCGTAGATTAGGCCGCCTGTTTTCTCTTTTTCTTGTCGCTGCTAGTCATGTTACGAGAACAAACTATTAGAGCTGCGACAAGTTATTTTTGTAATATAACTTTTATTTTGGGTATAGATTGCTATGTTATTTCCTTTACTTGATTCCCTCCTTTGTATGTTTTTGCCCTACGCTTTTAGGGAACTTGCCAGCGCAGGCACCTTTGTCGCGAGCGCTGAGTGCGGAACATCAGCAGCCTGCTGGCGGTGCTGCTACCGACAAGAAACCTTGTCGCAACTAGTCGCAACACACTTAAGTTTTTGAGCGGACTCGAAACAAAGTAAGGGCGCAACTAGCTACGAGTTGGTTCCTCCGCGCACAGGTTTTCCATACAAAGCACGGTCGTTCAAGGAAGATAACTCAAAATTTAAAAACTGATTGCTCAAACTTTGGCAACTTAGCTTTTCTGTCGTTTGCATCCCGGCAAAGCAAAACTTTCTTGAACAACGCCTGGTCCACACCATTATCTTCTCCTTCCCCTCGAAAAACTTGTGCGCGAGGGAACCTTTCCCATTCTTTGAGAAAAAGAAAGAAGAGAAAATAAAGATATGGAGCCTTATGGCTCGTTATTGCTTACCGGGGGTAGGTGCTGCACAAGGTGTCAGATAATACATGCAAAAAATAGAAAGCACGAAATCGACAGGATGTGCGGAGCACATGAGCTTTATTTATGCATGGGGGCTGCGCCCGGCTTTGTACAAAGGGTTACATGCAACAGCGGCAAGGCTTGTACAAAAGGTGGTTGCCGGAACAGGTTCCGGCAACCGCGCCTTACGGGTAAAACTTACGAAGATGCTCAATGTTCCAGGAGTTGCTCACCGGAAAGCCATCTTCGGTCTCAAGGCGGACAGCGCCGGGCCTAGTGACTCGTTTCACCCGGTAAGGGCCTTCCCACTTCGGCGTCAACTTGTTGGAATTCTTGGCGGACTGAATGCGCTGAAGAACAAGGTCGCCTTCCTTGAGACTTCTGGCATTAACTTTGCGGCTATGGTAGCAGCGCAAAGCTTGCTGGTATCGAGCAGCTCGTACAGCAGCCTGAAGACGGTCTTCCTCAAGGAGTAGCGCGTCATCTTGTCGCAGCTGCTCTTGCTCAAGCTCATCATAAGCGAGCACTCGAGGCGACCCATATACGAGTTCCATGGGGAGAACTGCCTCCGCTCCATAAACTAGAGCGAAAGGTGTCTGGCCAGTGGCTCGATTGGCGTCGTCCTGATCGACCAAAGAACCACCGGCAGCTCCTCAATCCAGTTCTTTCCGCACTTGTGCAGCCTGTCGAAATTCCTGGTCATGAGCCCGCGCAGCACTTCAGCATTTGCCCTCTCCGCTTGACCATTGCTTCTCGGGTGAGCAACAGAAGAGAAGCAGACCTTGGCGCCAAGATCTTGGACGTACTGCATGAAGGTGCGGCTCATGAATTGCGTGCCGTTGTCGGTGATGATCCTGTTAGGTACCCCGAAATGGCAAACAATCGACCTGAAGAACTTGACTGCTGACTGTGCTGTCACCTTCCTCACTGCTTCCACTTCCGGCCACTTTGTGAACTTGTCGATTGCAACGTACAAGTACTCAAAGCCCCCGACAGCTCGGGGAAAGGGGCCAAGGATGTCGAGCCCCCAGACCGAAAATGGCCAGGATAAAGGGATCGTCTGGAGAGCTTGAGCTGGCTAGTGTATCTACTTGGAATGGAACTGGCACGCTTCACACTTGGTTACTTGTGCAGTTGCATCCTGGAGGGCTGTCGGCCAAAAGAAACCTTGCCGGAATGCTTTGCCGGCAAGTGCTCTTGCGCCAATGTGATGACCACATATGCCTCCATGTATCTCCGCCAACATCTCTTGTCCGTCTTCCCGGGAAATACACTTCAATTTCACACCGTTGAGTCTCCTTCTGTACAGTGTGTCGTCGACAAACTGGTACATACTTGACTGCCGGGCTACTCTTTCCGCTTCTTCTTGTTCTTCAGGAAGTTCTCCTGTCTGAAGGAAATGGACAATCTGCTGTGCCCATGCTAGAGCTTGCAGCTCGACAACAAGGACCAAAGGCACATATGCTGCTGCGGGAACATCCGCTTCTACGGCAAGAACCTGCGGCTCTGCCGGAGCTTGATGTTCCCCGGCAAGCTTGCCGGAGCAAAACTTGTCGGGAGCGTCTGCTTCAACGGAACAAACCCTAGGGCTTGTCGGAGCAGACTGCTCCTCAGCACTTTTGGTGTTGATCTTGGGGACCTTCTTGGCGGCGGCTTCAGGGAGCTCTGCCGGAAAGTAGTCACCAGAAATCAACTTCCTTTTCTTGCTCTGTCCAGTTGATGGTGTTACAGACAGTTGAGTCAGCTTGAGCACAAAGATCCATGGTTCCACAGGCAACTTAAGTGCAGCGCACTTTGACAGGCCATCGGCAATGTCGTTCTGAGCTCTCAGAACATGTTCCATCTGCAGGCCTTCAAAGTGATCTTCTAACTTTCTCACCTCATCCACGTAAGCTTCCATCAATGGACTCTGATAATTCTTGTTCACTTGACTGACGACAAGCTGCGAGTCACCCCTGACAATGAGCTTCTTGATTCCAAGGTCTGCCGCGATCCTGAGACCGGCAAGCAAGCCTTCATACTCTGCAGTATTGTTTGTCGCTTGCTCCTTGGGAAAGTGCATCTGGACCACATACTTGAGGTGCTCTCCGGTGGGCGTGACAAGCAGCACGCCCACACCGGCGCCTTGCAGCGAGAAGGCACCATCAAAGTACATGATCCACTCTTTGCTTGCTTCCTTGACGGGGATGCTCGTTTCTGGAATTTCTTCATCAGGTGTTGGTGTCCACTCTGCTATGAACTCTGCCAATGCTCGGCTCTGGATAGTTGAAGTGCTCTCAAACTTGAGGCCAAAGCTTGACAGCTCTAGTGCCCACTCGACAATCCTGCCTGTTGCTTCTGGATTCTGCAGTATCCTCTTTAGTGGAAAGCAAGTGACAACTGTTATCTCATGTGCTTGGAAGTAATGGCGCAGCTTCCTCGAGGCCATGAGAAGGCCGAAAAGCAATTTCTGCACACCAGAGTACCTTGACCTAGCCCCCTGTAGAAGGGAACTGACAAAGTAAACTGGGCGTTGCACCATTTTCTTCTGTTTCTCCTCCTGTGCCTGTGCAGATCGATCCTTGTCGGGACCAAAGCTTGTCGGGGAAGCCCCCTGCTTGTCGCTGGATGCATCTATCATGGTTGCCAGCTCATCATCCGCCTCCCTCTCCGCTACTAACGCAGCACTAACCACTTGATTGGTTGCCGCTAAGTACAGCAGCAACTTTTCTTGTGGCTTAGGTGTGACAAGTATTGGAGTGGAGGACAGGTATCTCTTCAAGTCCTGCAGCATAGCCCCGCTTCCGGAGTCCATTTCATTGGACCTGCCTTTTTCAAAATTTTGAAAAATGGCAGGGCGTGCTTAGCAGACTTAGAGATAAACCTGCTGAGAGCAGCCACGCAACCGGCAAGTCTTCGTACATCCTTGACGCGCTTCTGTGCTTCAATCTGCTCAATGGCCTTGATCTTGTCGGGGTTGGCTTCAATTCCCCGTTGAGACACGAAGAACCCGAGAAGCTTGCCGGAGGGGACTCCAAACACAGACTTCTCGGGGTTGAGCTTAAGGTTGATCTTGCGTAGATTTGCAAAACTTTCATCTAAATCTTGAATCAGAGTTGCTTTGTCCTTGCTTTTGACCACTATGTCATCCATGTAAGCTTCTACATTTCTGTGCAACTGTGGCTCAAAAGCTTCGTGAACTACCCTTGCAAATGTTGAACCAGCATTCTTTAGTCCGAAAGGCATCCGCACAAAACAGTATGTGCCACATGGAGTGATGAATGCGGTTTTCTCCTCATCCTCTTCTGCCATGAAGATCTGATGATATCCTGAATATGCGTCAAGAAATGAAAGCAGGTCACATCCAGCCGTGGAGTCAACAATCTGGTCAATGCGCGGCAAGGGAAATGGATCTTTGGGACAAGCTTTATTAACATTAGTAAAGTCGATACAAAGCCTCCATTTCCCGTTTGCCTTGCGCAAGACTATAGGATTGGCCAACCACGTAGGATGGAGCACTCCTCTGACAAGGCCTGCTGCTTCCAACTTCTTGATTTCTTCTGGTATGAATTCTTGGCGCTCCACTGCTTGTTTCCTGACTTTTTGCTTAACGGGCCGTGCGTGAGGACAGATGGCAAGGTGGTTGAGGGAGTCCTGGACTACGGGGTGTCCAGACAGCCGGACTATTATCGTCCGCCGGACTCCAAGACTACGAAGATACAAGATTGAAGACTCCGTCCCGTGTCCAGAGGGTACTTTCCTTGGCGTGGAAGGCAAGCTTGGCGATACGGATATGTAGATCTCCTACTATTGTAACCGACTCTGTGTAACCCTAGCCTCCTCCGGTGTCTATATAAACCGGAGGGCTTTAGTCCGTAGGACACAACATACATTACAACAATCATACCATAGGCTAGCTTTAGGGTTTAGCCTCCTTGATCTCGTGGTAGATCCTCTCTTGTACTACACATATCATCAATATCAATCAAGCAGGACGTAGGGTTTTACCTCCATCGAGAGGGCCCGAACCTGGGTAAAACATCGTGTCCCTTGTCTCCTGTTACCATCCGCCTAGACGCACAGTTCGGGACCCCCTACCCGAGATCCGCCGGTTTTGACACCGACATTGGTGCTTTCATTGAGAGTTCCTCTGTGTCGTCACCAATAGGCTTGATGGCATCTTCAGCCAACAACGCTGTCCAGGGTGAGACTTTTCTCCGCGGACAGATCTTCGTATTCGGCGGCTTCGCACTGCGGGCTAATTCCCTTGGCCATCTGGAGAGTCCTGGCCGGACTATGGTCAGGATGGTTGGGATACGGACGACGAAGAAATTCAGAGCCCACCCACCACCCACTTTGTAGCCACTGTCGACGATCTAACCGACATGCTAGACTACGACTCTGAAGACATCGACGCTATGGACGACGATGCCGGAGACGAACAGGAACCAACGCCTACAGGGCAATGGAAGACCACCTCGTCGTACGACATATACATGGTGGACACCCCAAAAGACGGGGACGGAGAAGAAACATCGGAGGAAGATTCTTTAAAGAAACAGCCCAAGCGCCGGCGTCAGCGGCGCCGCTCTAAATCCCGCCACAGCAAGAATGGAGATTCCGACACAGGAGATAATAATACCCCAGAGAGTGCCGAAGATAACCCCCTCCAGCAAGACTCAGCGCAGGAGGATGCAGAAGCAAGCCCTCACGAGAGGGTGGCAGACGAAGAGGTTGAGGATTATAACTATATGCCTCCCTCCGAAGACGAGGCAAGCCTCAATGACGACGAATTCGTCGTGCCCGAGGATCCCGTCGAACAAGAGCGTTTTAAATGCAGGCTTATCACCATGGAAAATAGCCTAAAGAAAAAGCAGCAGCAGCTTCAAGCTGATCAGGACCTGCTGGCCGATCGATGGACAAAGGTCCTCGCGGCTGAAGAGTATAAACTCGAACGCCCCTCCAAAAGCTACCCAAGACGCAAGTTGCTTCCCCGATTAGAGGAGGAAGCGTACATACCTCCATCACCAGCGCACGATACGGCCGATCGACCACCCCGTGGTCGTGACAGAGAGGCATCCAGGCCCCCAATCAAGACTGTACCCCGGCATCGCTCCAAAAGTACGAAGCCAAGGGGGAACGCGCCGGACTTGCGAGATATATTGGAGGACAAGGCAAGGCAATCCAGATCCATCTACGGATCACATGGGCGCCCCACGACCCATGACGAATACCGTCGCGCCGGATACAATAACCCCGGCCGGGCCGAACACAGCAGACAACGCTCTCTCGAGCTGCGTCGTGATATTGCTCAATACAGAGGCGCCGCACACCCGCTATGCTTCACTGACGAAGTAATGGATCATCAAATCCCTGAAGGGTTTAAACCCGTAAACATTGAATCCTACGATGGCACAATAGACCCCGCGGTTTGGATCGAAGATTATCTTCTCCACATCCACATGGCCCGCGGTGATGATCTCCATGCCATCAAGTATCTCACACTCAAGCTTAAAGGACCAGCTCGGCATTGGCTCAACAGCTTGCCCGCAGGGTCAATTGGGTGTTGGGAAGACTTGCAAGCCACATTCCTCGACAACTTCCAGGGCACGTATGTGCGACCACCAGACGCCGATGACCTAAGACACATCATTCAGCAGCCAGACGAATCGGCCAGACAATTCTGGACACGGTTCTTGACAAAGAAAAACCAAATCGTCGGCTGTCCAGATGCAGAGGCCCTTGCAGCCTTCAAACATAACATCCGCGACGAATGGCTAGCCCGGCACCTGGGATAGGAAAAGCTGAAATCCATGGCAGCCCTCACATCATTAATGACCCGCTTTTGCACGGGAGAGGATAGCTGGCTAGCTCGCAGCAATAATCTCCGTAAAAATTCTGGCAGTCCGGATACCAAGGACAACAACGGCAGGTCACGTCGAAACAAAAACAAACGCCGCATTAACGGCGACGATAAGGAGGATACGGCAGTCAACGCCGGATTCCGAGGCTCTAAACCCGGTCAGCGGAAGAAGCCATTCAAAAGAACCACTGCGGGTCCGTCCAATTTGGACCGAATACTCGACCGCTTATGCCAGATACATGGCACCCCTGAAAAGCCAGCTAATCACACCAATAGAGACTGCTGGGTGTTCAAGCAGGCAGGTAAGTTAATTGCCGAAAACAATGACAAGGGGCTAAACAGCGACGACGAGGAAGAGACCCGACCGCCAAACAATAGAGGACAGAAGGGTTTCCCCCCACAAGTGCGGACGGTGAACATGATTTACGCAACCCATATACCCAAGAGGGAGAGGAAGCGTGCACTAAGGGACGTCTATGCGATGGAGCCAGTCGCCCCGAAGTTCAATCCATGGTCCTCGTGTCCGATCACTTTCGATCGAAGAGACCATCCGACCAGCATACCCCATGGCGGATTCGCCGCATTGGTTTTAGACCCAATCGTCGATGGATTTCACCTCACAAGAGTCCTGATGGACGGTAGTAGTAGCCTGAACCTGCTTTATCAGGATACAGTGCGCAAGATGGGCATAGACCCCTCAAGGATTAAACCTACAAAGACAACCTTTAAAGGTGTCATACCAGGTGTGGAAGCCAACTGTACAGGCTCAGTCACACTGGAAGTGGTCTTCGGATCCCTGGACAATTTCCGGAGCGAGGAGTTAATCTTCGACATAGTCCCGTTTCGCAGCGGCTATCACGCTCTGCTCGGACGAACCGCGTTTGCAAAATTCAACGCGGTGCCGCATTATGCATACCACAAGCTCAAGATGCCAGGCCCTCGTGGGGTCATCACGGTCAACGGAAATACGGAACGCTCCCTCCGAACGGAGGAACATACATCGGCTCTCACGGCAGAAGTACAAAACAGCCTTTTAAGGCAATTCTCGAGTCCGGCCATTAAACGGACGGATACAGCAAAACGCGCCCGAAGTAATACCAACCAAGACCACCTGGCGTGATCAGAGCACGCGTAGCAATGCAGCCCCAACCCCCGCCCTCGCATGATTGCAAGAACAACCCTCCGCGTACATCATTACGCTTTGGAGATACCATGGGTGCAGGGGAAGGGGCACGATCACAATGAACCCAGAGTGCGGGTCGACCACACCAGGGGCTCGCAAGACTCCGTTGACCAGAGGCCCTGTCCAGCGATGAACCTGCCGAACTCATGATGCAACAGCCAGGGAAGAAAGAAGGCTGCGACGAACACTCAGATGGTCTCAATTATGAGCATTAAATTCGATTATATACACCAAGTCCGCAGCTCACCCCTAGAGGGGGACATGTTTAATTAGTCCAAAACCCTTGCTTACCGCACTACTTGTATCAGCCCGCACTCATAGCAAACTTTCTTTAATAAATAATGTAGCACTTTTCGATGGCAATTGCATTACTTTTTATATATATGTTCATTACATGACATCTTGCACCCGTATATTTTGGTACGGCCGAATACATCAGGGGCTTATGTTCCCCACATTATGGTGTGATAAGTCCGAACACTTTCACAAGTGCGGCACCCCGAACTTATAGCATTATATGAATCGGCTCCGAATCATGTCTTGGGTCAATAGTTGGGTTTGCCCGGCTCCCATGTTTTGGTGCCTTACGTTCCGTTCTTCGGCTAAGGTGGCACTGGGAGAACCACTGCGATTGCGCCCCGGTTGAGCCGGGCGAGCACCTCAGTGGAGAAAGCTAAAACTGACCGGCATGATAAGGCGAGAGACTGGTCGCCGTTCGAGAGGTTTTTTCGGGTCCTTAAAGACTCACGCCGCTTCGAGCGAAGTTCCGGACAATGTCCGACGAAGGCGTGGATAGCGCCCTGGATTCGGTCTTCCGAATACCAGGGGCTTCGCTGAAATTTAAAATTATAGAATTCTATGGCTAAGTGAGAGTGTTCAAGCATTATAAGTCCGGTTGCCTTGTTTGTTGTGTTGAGCGCCTCCCTAGATGGACCCAAAAATGGGAACAAGAGTGCTCAAATTTTTCCCGAACACCCCAGCAGTGGCGGCTCGGGGGCTGAAGCCAACGACTTGCCATCTCTCAGATTTTATAGACGGCCGCACAGAAGGTAATATTTTAAATTAAACAAGTGTTGCTCAAGGCGCATATGAACGAAGTTTTCAGCGCACAGGATAATACATAGCGAGTTTACTCAAAGATTACATTTCTGGGGCACTCATCCGCAATATCGCGGGCTCCCTTCAGGACAGTTTTATAATACATCTCGGGCGTGCGATACTCCTTGCCCGGTGGCGGTGGGTCCGTGAGAAGCTTCTCCGCATCCAACCTGTCCCAATGCACCTTCGTGCGGGCAAGGGCCCGACGAGCACCTTCAATACAGGCGGAGCGCTTGATGACCTCCACCCAGGGGCACGCATCCACCAGCCGCCGCACGAGGCCGAAGTAGCTCCCAGGCATGGCCTGTCCAGGCCACAGCCGGATTATAAGGCCCTTCATGGCCTCCTCAGCTACCTTGTGGAGTTCAACCAGCTGTTTCAGCTGGTCGCTTGGGGGCACCGGATGGCCGGCCTCAGCGTACTGAGACCAGAAGACCTTCTCCGTCGAGCTCCCCTCCTCGCCACGATAGAATGCGGCGGCATCGGACGCACTACGCGGCAGATCTGCAAATGCCCCTGGAGAGCTCCGAATGCGGGTAAGTGTCAGGTAGTTTACATTAACATGCTTGCTTTGCATGAAAAATGCCTTACCCGCCGCTATCTTCTTTACATCTTCAACCTCCTGAAGGGCCTTACGGGCTTCGGCCTTGGCGGACTTGGCACTTTCGAGAGCCGAGGAAAGCTCGGACTCTCGAGTCTTGGAGTCACGCTCCAAACTCTCATGCTTCTCCATGAGAGCCTGGAGCTCTTGCCGTACTTCCGCCACCCGTGCCTCCTGCTTTTCTCGCTCTGCCCGTTCCGCGGCCGCACTGCGTTCGGCCGCGGACAAAGCCTCCTTCAGGGCTGCCACCTCATTCGTGGCCCCTGCAATACCCATATTATCCTTGTTAACTTTATTGCAACCAAAATCCTTTTCTGTAAGGTAACTATTCAAAGGGGTGTTACTCACCTTCTTTGTCCTCGAGCTGCTTCTTGGCATGGCCGAGCTCTTGCTCGGACCGCTCGAGATCCTGCTTCAACGCACCGACCTCCGCAGTCAGTGCGGCAGAGGTCAGCAGCGCAGCCTGCAAACCCATATTGACATATTTTAAGCAACCCTGCGTATATCTTATTAGATCCTCAGTCCGGCTTTTCTTTCCGAATGCCAAACTAAGCATCAGGGGCTACTGTCTATGCGGTACTATATTACATAACTTTAACTTCTTACCTCAAAGCCTGTTAGAAGGCTGCTGCAGGCTTCGGTCAGCCCGCTTTTGGCGAGCTGCACCTTCTGAATCACCACACTCATGATAGTGCGGTGTTCTTCCTTGATGGAAGCGCCTTTAAGCGCCTGCAACAAGTTGTCCGGCGCCTCCGGTTGGACGGAGGCCGCTGGTGTCACGGTCTTGCCCTTCTTTCGAAGGGGCCGCTGAGGGAGTCCTGGACTAGGGGGTGTCCGGACAGCCGGACTATCATTATCCGCCGGACTCCAAGACTACGAAGATACAAGATTGAAGACTCTGTCCCGTGTCCGGAGGGACTTTCCTTGGCGTGGAAGGCAAGCTTGGCAATAAGGATATGTAGATCTCCTACCATTGTAACCGACTCTGTGTAACCCTAGCCTCCTCCGGTGTCTATATAAACTAGAGGGCTTTAGTCCGTAGGACAACATACATCACAACAATCATACCATAGGCTAGCTTCTAGGGTTTAGCCTCCTTGATCTCGTGGTAGATCCACTCTTGTACTACCTATATCATCAATATTAATCATGTAGGACGTAGGGTTTTACCTCCATCAAGAGGGCCCGAACCTGGGTAAAAACATCGTGTCCCTCGTCTCTTGTTACCATCCGCCTAGACGCACAGTTCGGGACCCCCTACCCGAGATCCGCCGGTTTTGACACCGACATTGGTGCTTTCATTGAGAGTTCCCCTGTGTCGTCACCGATAGGCTTGATGGCATCTTCAACCAACAAGGCTGTCCAGGGTGAGACTTTTCTCCCCGGACAGATCTTCGTATTCGGCGGCTTCGCACTGCGGGCCGATTCACTTGGCCATCTGGAGCAGATCGAAAGCTACGCCCCTGGCCGTCAGGTCAGATTCGGAAGCTTAAACTTCACGGCCGATGTCCGCGGAGACTTGATCTTCGACGAACTCGAGCCACAGCCGAGCGCGCCGCACTGTGACGAGGGGCATAATTTAGCTCTGCCACCAAACAGTGCCTTGGTGGCCGCACACGGATCCGCTTCGGCCATTAGCCCGGAGCCGATCGCCCAGATCGAGGGCTGGTGGATAGACGCCGCCCTGGGGGCTTTAACGTCCACGGCGATGGAGCCGAACACCAATCTTGTCCCCTGCGAAACTCGTGGTTCCGAGGCGCCGGACTCCTTGCCGGACTCCGGACCTCCCGCGCCCCTACCAATCGATCCGGATTGGGCGCTGGTTATGGAATTCACCTGTCACACCCTAGCTAGTCATGCATTAGAGTGTTGCATCATGTTTACTCTTTCATCAGAAACTTGAAATGGGGATTTGTGAAACCCTCAGAATCATTTTTGAAAATGACCCAAATAAAAATTTCTCCAAAAGGGTCCAAGAAAATGCTCATGTTGCTCTCTGAAAATATTGGACAGAGATAAAAATCAAACCAATATTTTTAAGAGCTCATAGGTATTTATTTTGGGCATTTGGAATTAATGCATAAATATTTGCATTGGAAATATATTAGTTATATATATTAATATATGTCCAAAAATTATGCCACCTGTTGGGGAGCTCTGGAATAATATATCTAGCTCCTGCAAAAATTGGCATAAGGTAATAAAATGATTTAATATTTTATTTATATCAAAACAAATGTCAGAAATTAGAAAACAGAAATAAATAAAAGAAGGAGAAGCTTACCTGGGGCTCCTCCCTGTGCAGTAGCTGGCCGGCCCAGCCAGCAGGCGGCCCAGCCCGCCTCCTCCTCTGTCGTCTTCGTCCTCGACAGAGGGAGGGGAGCGTGCCCGGTGCGCGCGCGCGCCACCGCGCCACGCCACCAGCTCGCCTGCCTGCCT